>NC_091127.1:22977890-23115390 GCF_040183065.1 Periplaneta americana | reverse complement strand
TAGTAAAAAAAAAATACAACCTATGCTTTTAATATATTTACTCCTTAATTTCGAGCAATCTCTCAACTGAGCTGTCAATCATCTGGCCACCGTAGAAAAGACAACCACGGCTATGGCAAATGGCATCTGTGGCTCACTTCGACATCCCATACCTAGGGAGACAGACCTGAGTTCGTTGATTTCTTACATCTATATTACGAAAAGAAGGAAGAGAGGTGTGTTAGCGGCAATATTGTTGAACTGCTGAAACTTCCAACTTAATTTTCTAAGTTATCCGTGCATTTAATGACAAAACGTAGGCCTAATAGAGGTTTTCTATTCATTTAAGTGTACTCTATCGTCTCTTTCAATCTGCAGGGTTATTTCACTTCCACCCTGTATCAAATCAAATAATAAGAATGTTCATTCCTTATTCCTAGCAAAACGGACTTGAATTTGAAAGATAATCTTATGTATTAAATATCAACATACTCGTAGCCAGTGATTAGTTTATCAGGAAGTCGTCGTCGTCGTCGTCGTCGTCGTCATCATCATCATCATCATCATCATCATCTGTTCATGGATTAAGAGATATCTCCTGTCCCGGCCTCATGTCTCTCTCCATCTGTTCATCGGTCTTCCAACGTCTCTTCTCCCACGTGGTTGATAATTATATGTCATTTTAAGGTAACGAGTTTTATCCATCCTCTGCAAATGATTTCTCCATCTATATCTGTATTGTTTTATTTTATCATTTATTGGACAAATGCCTAATTGTTTTCTTATTTCTTCATTTTTTTATTTTATCCATTATCGTACATCCTTTTATAGCTCTTAGATATCTCATCGCCCATGTTTTACAACCATATGTTAACGTTGGAATCGCCACTGTTTTATAAAGTTTTAAACTAGTTTCCTTCCTTTTTCTTTTTAATGTTCTTGCTAATATTCCACAAGTGTTCTGGAAGTTACTTACGGTACTTTATTATTTAGATCTTGATTACATTGATAAGTTATATTACATCCTAGGTAGTTAAATTTCTGTACTTGTTCCAGTGCTATATCGTTCATTACTATTTTGGATCTATCGAGATACTTTCCTTGAAAGGCCATTATTTTCGTTTTATTAATTGAAATTTTAAGTCCATATTTTCCTAACACATTCCCCAATTCAAAAACATTTTTGTGTAAATGATTTTCTGTTTCTTGTATTATTATAATATCACCAGCGTAGAGTAGCATATTCATTGTATTATTCCTATTTATTCTAATTCCTGAAGGTAATTTCCCATTTATTTCTCTCAAAATTTCATATATATATATATATATATATATATATATATATATATATATATATATATATTAAACATTGCGGAGACGAACTGCATCCTTGTCTTAGACCACAATTAAGTTTCATTTCTTATGAAAATCGTCCATTTCCTAATCTTATCCTTATTTTAGATGATTTATATATATATATATATATATATATATATATATATATATATATAGTAATACTTCTGTTAAATGTCGGAAGTGTTGGATAAAAATATTTGTCTAGTTGTTATTATTGTAAAAAAAGAATTGCATCTTTTTAATAAATCTGACAATTACGTTTTTTTTAATAAATCTGACAAAGGAACATTCCACGTAGGTCGAAATCGATTTTGAAAGTTTATATATGGAAAAATATTGTAACGAGAAAGTCGGACGTAGTGGACAATACAAACTGTAAGGCGTAAAAAATGGGTTTGAAGTGGAGTATAAAGTGTTTTGTTGTAGTCTGCTGTTATTGTAGTAAACTTTTTACGTATCATTAATAGAGATAAGCCCGATGCGTCATACTTGACACTGTAATAGAGCCAAATTTGTAACTTATATTACAATTTAACTAGATCAGTCTACAATGAACCTTGTAGTATTATCTGCTAATAATAATCCTGTATGATAAAGTAGCTCGAAAATTGAATGTTGAAGTTTGGCATACAGCATTAGCTCATGACAAATGAAGGTTCATGGAGGCATAGAACTTGTCGAGGATTTGTGCTTCAACAGCCTGGCGAAAAGGCTGGTAGATTTCACTCTATTTTTGGAAGTTTGTTGTGTTTTAGAGTTCGTATTGACAGCTATTCTATGTATTCAAGCTTTCCTTTGCAGAACTGAACCTATGTACGGCATCACAAAGAGATTTGCAAATAACGCTTTTAGAAGGTTCCTTGTGTGTTTAAAAGTGTAGACATTAGTAAAAGTAGATTTATGCTGGGTTGCAAGAAAACAGACCTATAAATAATTATTTCTCCATTAGTTAGTGGACCTTTAAGGTTAGTGGATTGTCGGGTTGCAGAAGAGGAATTTAACGGGCCACTAGTTATTGAATCGTTAACCAAGCATCTTTGGATTTCACAAGTGACGCAACAGTACGTGAATGAATAAAAAGTGAATATCGGCTGCTAGACTGATGTGAGGCATTGCTTTTATTGTTGTCAAAATTTGCAATAAATTTAAACTGATATGGACCAGAAATAAATCAGGAACAGAAGTTTCAGTGAAAAAGAAAAATATGCATATTTGTTATTAGAAATAGCGCACGAGTGCATTAATTTTATAGAAAATAAAAAGACAGACTACAGAGTACATAACCTCGTCGTCAGACGATGAACTAGAGTCTGTAATAAAGAAATAAATAATAACTTCGCTATTCGAAGAATTAATGAATAAATAAATAAGTAATCAAATTATCGTATATTGATAGTTAAGAACAGATACCTCTATCTACAAAAATGGTAATTTAGTTTAACTACATTATTATTATTATTATTATTATTATTATTATTATTATTATTATTATTATTATTATTATTTAGATTAACTACATTATTATGTTCAAAAAATTGGAGAGTGTACTAATATTTTGTTCTCGAATAGAAGATTTTGCAAAGCAGAAACATATAGGCCTATAAGAAGTTTGTCTATTTTGAGAAAATAATTTCGAAGTTTTTTTATTTACCTGTAAATGTACAGATACGAGGTACCACTTTTCAGCCGTCGATATGCAATATTATTATAATATGGTGTATATAGGCCTATTACACAAACTATCGCATGCCTGAATCTCATACAGGTAACATTATGAACAATCAGAATATATTTATTACTAACCATACCCGTGCGCTCCGCTGCACCCGTTAGAAATAAATATAAAGTAATTATATAATTAAAATAGGACGTTTGATTCAGGGAACATTTGTGTTTGATAGAAGGATAAATCGTTTAATATGTTACTTAATTTAAATTGCATCCAAATAATTAAAATGCGATCATTTTGTTCCAGAGACACTCATTTGGTGCAATGACCATTCCTTTAACATGTTTCTTAATTTTTATTACATGCAACCATAGTTTAATGAAGATTGACATCATTTAGATTTAATGTGTATATTTTATTTTACTATTGAATTATGGCAATAACTTAATTTTAACCCTTGTTTTCTACGTACACAGTAAATGGCGCTTGGCCCACTATGGTTCTGAACCCTTAAAATAACTTAAATTATACTATATAATATTACATATATTATATTATACTAGCCGTACCCTTGCGCTCCGCTGCACCCGTTAGAAATAAATATAAAGTAATTACATAATTAAAATAGGACGTTTGATCCAGGGAACATTCGTGTTTGGTAGAAGGATAAATCGTTTAATATGTTACTTAATTTAAATTTCATCCAAATAATTAAAATGCGATCATTTTGGTCCAGAGACACTCATTGGTGCAATGACAATTCCTTTAACATGTTTCTTAATTTTTATTACATGCAACCATAGTTTAATGAAGATTGATATCATTTAGATTTCATGTGTATATTTTATTTTACTATTGAATTATAGCAATAACTTAATTTTAACCCTTGTTTTCTACGTACACAGTAAATGGCGCTTGGCCCACTATGATTCTGAACCCTTCAAATAACTTAAATTATACTATATAATATTACATATTATATTATACTAGCCGTACCCGTGCGCTCCGCTGCACCCGTTAGAAATAAATATAAAGTAATTACATAACTAAAATAGGACGTTTGATCCAGGGAACATTCGTGTTTGGTAGAAGGATAAATCGTTTAATATGTTACTTAATTTAAATTGCATCCAAATAATTAAAATGCGATCATTTTGATCCAGAGACACTCATTGGTGCAATGACAATTCCTTTAACATGTTTCTTAATTTTTATTACATGCAACCATAGTTTAATGAAGACTGACATCATTTAGATTTAATGTGTATATTTTATTTTACTTGTTATAGGTTTCCATTGAATTATGCTAATAACTTAATTTTAACCTTTGTTTTCTACGTATTCAGTAAATGGCGCTTGGCCCACTATGGTTCTGAACCCTTCACATAACTTAAATTATATTATAATTTTACATATATTATATTATATTATATTATATTACATTTTATTATATTATATTATATCAGAAGTTACTGTAATACAATTATAGCATTACGTCCATCTAGAGAAACTACACTTTCCAATGGTGAAATAATAATTAATTATACAAATCGGTTAATTTAGCTTCCGATATTACTTCATACAAACACAGAAACATTCTCTGTAGGCTATCTTTCATAGCTTTCGATTGTTGCTGTCCAAGGCCCCTTGTAGACGAAGTCATTTGTTTTTTAATTCATTACACGGCCTTAGATGGCAGTTATTTTAATTTTAAAACTCATTTATCTCATTAAATATCAGTCCTATCAAAATGTTTCAAGGAATAAAACTTATCGCAAATTATTTTAAAGAAACTTTTGTTATGTAATATTTTTCACAAAAATCAATAATAAACGAGATATTTCGATTTATTTAATTCAGGCCCCTTATAACCCCCCTTTTAAATAATGTATTTTGAATGCCATATAGCCTAAAATCTAAGTTACAACGAACTTAATTTATATTCCAATTTTCATCGAAATCCGTTCATCCATTATCGCGTGAAAAGGTAACAAACATACAGACAGACATAGAAAGAAAAATGTCAAAAAAGCGATTTTCGGTTTCAGGGTGGTTAAATATATATGTTAGGACCATCTTTTTTTTTTTTTTTTTTTTTGGAAAATCGAAAATTACCAGAAAAAATTCGGCTACAGATTTATTATCAGTATAGATTCGTCAATATACAAAATGTACGTAAGATGGCTGTCTAACGGAGGAATAAATATTATTATAGGAGGGAAATCAGATCTCTAAGTTAGTGAATGCTTTAACGGACCTTTAACACTAAAGATGTTTCTTGCAACGCGTCTTTCGAATTTATGGATCCTTTAGCGGTATGCATATAAAATTCTCTTAGTATGCATTTATATGCAGAGGCATATTTAGGGCCTATATAAAAATCGTTGGTCAAGTATCTCAAATAATATTATTTTGGAATATTCGCAAATATATGCAGCGAGGATTTTGTATAACTTGAGCTTTGGTTATAAGTAACTTTTTGTTACTAGTATCAATCCATCACTTCACGATTTCTTCGTCATATGTCGGGCATGATGAATTCTAAATTACATATCGACTTCTCTGTTGCAGTAGGTCTATATGTTCCTTTTTCATTATTTAAACTCTTCTTAGGTACATTTTTCATGTACTTAATGAAAGCAAGTCAGGCTTAATAGCTTTGTGTTGGACATTCGCTTTGCTTTTATTCAGAAGTCTAATTTTATATACTCTGTATCAGAACTGCGCTCTTTCCTTTGAGAGTTCAAATGTAATTTCCTTTCCAAAGTCACAACATTCTATTTATTCATAAGCAACACAGATATATGTCTGGTTTAGTTCCGAATGAAAGAGAAAATAATGTTTCTGGCTAAATTTAACAAAGTCGGACAAAATGAGATCCGTTTCACAGATATTTTACATTAGGTTTTTATTTAGTTTATTTTGTCTGTACATTATTGTTGATGTGTAGATGAGTATTAAATAACTGCCCACGATTATTTAAAATATTATTTTATTTTATTGTACATTTTATATAATAATGTCCATAAAATTGTCAGTTTGTGGCGGCTCAGAACTGACAATCACAGACCTGAAAGAAAAAAAAAACAATTTTCAATGTGTTATCCCTTAAATCTCATGTTGATTATTGGGTTTAAGATTATGTTGAATATGAGTCATTCCACGTCAAATCGCACAGCAATAAAACATGACCTTCTCGTAAATGGTCGAATTTTTTTTCATGAATTCCAGACATCAAATGAGACCCGTGTTGTTTTATGTTCACAATTATTAATTATTTGTGTAGTTATGACTATTTGAAATTGCGCAAATTATGCGCGCACTGTTACATAAACTCACTTGGAACTCTGTTTCTATATATCCCTAATTGAGATTTGCGGTTTTGGTGCATTTGAAAGACTAAATACAACACGTTTTATTACTTTAGGCCTATCACAAATCAATAAAAAATTTGGCCTAAGTTTTTAATCATTTCTTTTTCAAAGCAAAATTACTATATTAAATAGCCAAATTAAAAATCTGAAAAAAAAAAAAATACACACACACACACACACACAGGGATATCATTTTATTTTTACTAACATTTTTAATATTAACCTGTCTATACCTTTAGAGAACCGGAAACACCGCTTGCTCCTCCCTCCAAGACTGGAGTTCGATAATACTGGCGTAAAACACAAATCACTCTACTAGGTATAGGATGGAAGAAAAGTAGTTCATCCATTTACTAAACTAGGAAATATCGCGATTTTGAGTTTGATAATTTTCATTAGGTTTTTCTTTAATCAAAGTACAGTACTGTATTAAGAATAAGTGTTTTTATTCACGAAGTGAGTTATCATGCTAACGTATTCATTATGCAGTGTATATTATACTGTCTACAGCACATTAGCGTACAATATAGAGAAAGAAGTTAACTTGAAAAATAATCATAATATGAATATTTAAACACAATTTTGAAAATGGTGGCCGTTCATTTCGATACAGGCTTCAGTTCTTTTGTGCATATTATCGCACTATAGACTATTGCATCTAATTCCAATTGCCAGTTTCGTCCTTCGTACTAGTAACTCATGTTGAAATAATTCTGTACCTACTCTACGTACTGTGAATTCAATCTTCACTTCTGCCCGACCCGAAAATATAAAATTACTCAGACATGCTATCTACTGTCCGTCCAAGTGGTTATGCCGTAGGATTGTAGAAAGGGAGGAAATCACGTGACAGTTAATTACTTAACGAGGCCCTTTTATTTAAGTTAAATTAAACAGCTGTATAATATTACGTAAACGTCCAATTCCTAAGAGAAATTAATGTTTTCAGAAAAGAGCTAAGATAGCCCAGCTTTTACAGAGGGGCGAGTAGAAGCAGGTGGAGGAAATCGGGATGCGACGTAGGCAAACGGACAGTACCTGTGCGAAAATATGATTCAATATTGAAAGCTCTTTCGTCACTGGAAAACGCGAACATATTTCTGGAACGTACTATACTCAGTAACTCAGTACTGCTTACTATCTGCGGTCTTGGTTCTGTGTGGAGTTGGAACTTCCTTAGTAGAAGGGGTGGGAGTGAAGTACATTAAAAAACTCAGGTACAATAAAAATTGAAGTAAAAATAAAATGATGTCCCTGTATATAGACTTGTTCCCTGATGTATTATCTGTAAACTACTGCATTTAGAAATGTGGGATCTGCACACATCCATTTGTAACATTTGACTTGACCCGTACTGGGTGTAATGTTGCAACGTTCACTCGATCATCCAACGCCGAAAAACCTCCCAGCGCGCTTCAACGCTTCCCGTCCACTGGTGCTGCACCGACCGCTACACATTGTTTCGTAAGTAATTACATTTCCATTAAACTATTGGAGATTCCATTGTGAATTTTTCTGAAATTATTAAGAATACTTCAATGCACCTAGCAGGCATTTTTTAGATTTTTAATACGGGTATTTTACATTGATATCTAACTTTTAAAAATTGAATCATAAAAAGTATTTGTAATAATTATATTAAAATTAGTTAGTAAATATTTAAATGCATTTTTCAAAAAATGTTTAACATCAATATCCTCAGAAATATGACGCTTTAAATGTTGCATTGTGCGACATTTTTAACGAATTTTAACATGCAATATTTTAAAAACATGGACTTAGGAGGAAATAAAAATACACTTGTTGGTTTATTAGACCCATAGAGTTGGTAAAAAAAATATAAGCTCAGTCTGAAATATGAAGGTCAAAATTTATATAATTTTGTGCGATTTGACTTGGAATGACTCATATGCACCCTCATAGGCCTATCTGACTATTAACATAAATCTACTTGACAAATTTTAAATATTTTACAGAATTTAACTATCTCAGAATTGAGTGATATTAAAGGTAGGCCTACTTACGGGAAAACATTTACATACATTTTATCATCCTTTCATTGCATACTCCTACACTGTTGTCCATATCAAGCGACAGAAGAGCTGTTTTGAACTCTTGCAGTTTTCCAGTGGATACTTACGTCGCTTGTAGTATGTATGATAGAACTGACATTAACTGTAAGAGAATGATTTCAATAATATTTTAACCATTAAATAAACAATTCAATGACTATCTTTTGTAATAAACGACGGGAATATGCTAACATTTAATCCTGTCAAATAACCCTATTGTGTTTCACTCTTTTAATTGCTAAATGACAATGAAAATGCTTTTGAAGATGTAGTCAGGGACACGTCACAGAACTGACATTTCCATACTCAGACTTGCTGATCAGGCATAATATGGTTTAATTACAATTGTCCAAATAATAATTAAATTACAACACGATGGTTGTCATTGTTTTAGTAGGTAAAATTATATTATTTCCAGTCAGTTGCACAATAAATTTCAAGGACATGTTTTGGCGAATTGCGTGATTTCTAGCCTTCTCCTTTTATTTGTGTTAAATTA
This sequence comes from Periplaneta americana, assembly GCF_040183065.1. Lineage (NCBI taxonomy): Eukaryota > Metazoa > Arthropoda > Insecta > Blattodea > Blattidae > Periplaneta > Periplaneta americana. Next base: position 23,106,441 of record NC_091127.1, on the reverse strand, counting down.
TATTTTATTTAACGACACTCACAACTGCGAGATTACATCAGCCTCGGTGTGCTGGAATTTTATCCCGCAGGAGTTGTTTTACATGCCAGTAAATCTACTGACATGAGCCTGTCACTTAAGGACACTTAAATGCCATTGGCCTGGACCGGGATCGAACCCGTAACCTCGGGCCAGAAACCATATTTGGTTTGCATTTGGCATGGATGTTAATTTTATGTAAAGATATGTAATCATCTTATAAATATAGTACTGTATATATATTTATTTAACCTACTAGAGATAATGCCTTCAGGCCTTCTCTTCCCCTATACCAGGGGATTACAACTACAATATTAAGAATACAATTACAATTATAATGACGATTAATATTAAATTTATTAAATTTACAAATGCAATAAAAATCAAAGTACTAAAAGACTAACTGATTAATAAAGGTTAGACAGTTTATTGTAGAAGTTAAGAACAAAGAAGTCCACACCTGTGGAGTAATGGTCAGCGCGTCTGGCTGCGAAACCAGGTGGCCCGGGTTCGAATCCCGGTTGGGGCAAGTTACCTGGTTGAGGTTTTTTCAGGGGTTTTCCCTCAACCCAATACGAGCAAATGCTGGGTAACTTTCGGTGCTGGACCCCGGACTCATTTCACCGGCATTATTAACCTTCATTTCATTCAGACGCTAAATAACCTAGATGTTGATAAAACGTCGTAAAATAACCCAATAAAAAAAAAAGAACAAAGAAAGATTTTTTTTATTTAAATAAAAATTAAACCTAGAATAATATTGAAATATTTTGTGCTAGAATAAGAGAACTATTTACAAGAAGCCATGTCTGAACGAGTCTCAATTGCTGACCAAGTGCCTAGTAAGTTTTCGTTTGAATTCAATTTTATTTCGACAGTCACTGAAGTTAGCAGGTAGCGAATTCCAGAGTCTTGGCAGGGCTATTGTGAAAGAGGATGAGTATGAGGAGGTGCGATGGGATGGTATTGTTAGTATTGTTTCATGACGAGAGCGTGTGTTCAGATTATGGTGGGAAGAAAGGTAAGTGAAGCGAGACGACAGGTACGAAGGAATAGTTCAATATTTCGAAGAAAAGGAGAAGTAAATGTACATTTGTTTTCTTATCTAGTTTAAGCCAACCTTTTGCTTCCAGGGATGGGGTAATATGATCATATTTGTGAACATTGCTTACAAAACGTACACACAAATTATGAGCACGTTGAAGTTTCATTTTGTTGGCGTTGGAAAGGTCAGTCAGTAAAATGTCGGCATAGTCAAAATTGGGCAATACAAGCGTCTCCACAAGGGACTTTTTTAAGCAAGAGGGAAGATGAACATTTATCCTTTTTAACACATGGATAATAGAATTTACTTTTCTGCAGGTTTCTGTATGTTTATGTTGGAAATATCTAATATTCAAGTGAAATATAATGTAATGATCTTACTTGCCTAATTCGCCAATATTTTGAGTTTTGACACAGAGATATACAAAGGAAAAAATATGTAGTTGGGGTTACATAAAAATACGGTCTCTAGTAATTGACGACAAAAACCCGTAATGAGTGCCAACATTTTTCTCCATTTCTCAGTCACGCCAAATCAGTACAAAACAGTTTGTTTCGGTATCAGATTATTATGTAAAATTAAACGGATGAATTAGTTTTACTCCCAGATGATCCATTGTGTACACAACAGGTCACAACGATAGTCATAGTGCAGAAGGACTTCATTGTGCTCCCTCAGAAGATGAATAAAATATAAACAACACAATTCCGATTGGATCGTATGACCTTAACTAGTGTTACTTGTATAGCTACTAAGTGTGGTCATTGTCTGTTCACTAGTATATAAATTATTCACATAGGGAGATAATGATCTGTTCAGGCTTGTTTGAAGCCGCTTCCGGGAATGGGTAGTGCGGTGCTACAATTTGGGTTTGTCCACGCTTCAGTTTCAGAGAACTTGTTTAGATTCCGCCGAGATGAGTCCATGATGACGAGATTGTGTTTGTACAAATGAATACCACTCCAATACACGTGTATAGCTACATAAAATACACAGATGGCAGATCACTGCTTTTCATTCCCTGCTAAGCACTGTAGGCAGAATGTTTTATTTCATTTTATGTAATTAAAAGTTGATCGTGATGTATACAATTCTGTCTAGGTCGCAGCTTGGCTGTTGTGAGCTCAAATCCCGTCTAAATTTTATTTTTTACTTTCTCATTGTGCGAAGTATATGACAAAATATAGTAATTAGAGTTGCCAGAGGTACGGTGTTTTAAGGAACAGTATGGTATTTTTCTTTTTTGTGCCCCGTACGGTATGAAATAGTTGTGGATCTACCTAAGCATACAGGCCGATTGCGGAGATGGGAATGACAGAGAATAACGAGTTTTACCTACAATTTATTAATTGACATCTCTACAATATTTTAAGGTCGTTTACATTTACAACAATTTCAGTTCAGTACATATTTTTATCTTTCGAAGAGATGGAAAAGTTCAAATATCTGGGAGCAACAGTAACAAATATAAATGATGCTCGGGAGGAAATTAAACACAGAATAAATATGGGAAATGCCTGTTATTATTCGGTTGAGAAGCTTTTGTCATCCAGTCTGCTGTCAAAAAATCTAAAAGTTAGAATTTATAAAACAGCTATATTACCGGTTGTTCTGTATGGTTGTGAAACTTGGACTCTCACTTTGGGAGAGGAACATAGGTTAAGGGTGTTTGAGAATAAGGTGCTTAGGAAAATATTTGGGGATAAGAGGGATGAAGTTACAGGAGAATGGAGAAAGTTACACAACACAGAACTGCACGCATTGTATTCTTCACCTGACATAATTAGGAACATTAAATCCAGAAGTTTGAGATGGGCAGGGCATGTAGCGCGTATAGGCGAATCCAGAAATGCATATAGAGTGTTAGTTGGGAGGCCGGAGGGAAAAATACCTTTAGGGAGGCCGAGACGTAGATGGGAGGGTAATATTAAAATGGATCTGAGATAGGTGGGATATGATTGTAGAGAGTGGATTAATCTTACTCAGGATAGGGACCAATGGTGAGCTTATGTGAGAGCGGCAATGAACCTCCGGATTCCCTAAAACCCAGTAAGTAGTAGTAACATATTTTTCTTGAAAAAGTAAAAAGTAGCATTTGATCCACAACTAAACTCCCGGCATTAGTTGAGGATCAGTTAACGAAGAACATTTCCTTTTTATATGTTAATACAGAATAGCACAAGGATCATATAAGTATTAGGCACATGACATTATAACACTCCACAGATGAGATAAGCAATGTTATCCGCAACTAGTGACAGGAACTAATTGAAGATTAAGATTCCGGATATTATTTCCATGACGGTACATCTTCAAATTATTAACGCAAACTAAAGGAAAACGATTTTGCTTTTTAAAGAGCAAAATTACGTACAAGTTTCAAACAATTTACATAAGAATTAGAATGACGTAATTAAATTGTGCAGTTCATTGTTCACTACTGTTTACATTTAACATATAGAAACTTTTTTGATCAAGCTTTATTTGACAAACTTTGGCATGTTTGATGGTATCACGAATTGCACCTTTTACATTGTATCCAACTTGCTTTTTTTTCCCCTACTTTTTCCGCTATTTCTCTCAAGAACTCAAGTGAAGTTACACATCTTGTGACAGTGATTTTTCTCAAGTGTTTGGCATTGTCTTCTTCTGGTGCAAAAAGTTCTTTTATCACCTGAACCACTGGCGAGACAGGAGAGTTTCCTCTTTCTCTTATATTAGATGAGCATCCGAGTTTGTGTCTCATCGTTTTGCCTAGCATGAACAAGAGTGAAGTCATTACTGCTTTTCGAACGATGAGCGTTGACTGCAGAAGGATTCAAAGGCCAGACACCTCTTCCTCGAAACCCACTCAAAATATTGTCTGGAGTTGACTAATTGCGTTTTGCCATCCTTGAGGTAGTACATTGCAGAAATAGTATATTTAGATATTTTTTTCTTATTTTCACGCATCAGTTTAGTGCATTCTTTCTTCAGAGAAAAACTATTTGAGTGACCCAAAATACCAACATTCAAGTGCTGGAGTATGTGCGTTGTGTCATGAAGAAACATTAGAAAATAGACATCACTTTCTCTTGCTAAAACTGAAGTTTCTCCAGACAAATGAGTTGCATGATATTCAAAATGTATTAAGACATTGACACAATATTGCTCTTTACATACTTATATTATAATCCATCATTGTCATCCGAGGCTTCTGTTGAGACTTGAAAGCATTGTGAAAATGACGCTCAATGGGTTGCTAGCCCAGAGAGGTACAATTGGTACAAAACTTTACTAGTACAAAGACACACAAGAATAGGCTTGTATAAAACCTTAGCACAGCCAGTATTAAGCTATGGTAGTGAAGAGTGGACTGTGAAGAATAAAGACGTCAGTAGAATAACAGCAAGTGAGATGAGATTCATGAGAGCAACAGCTGGATATACTCGCTGGTATCATAAAAAAGAGGACATAATGCAAGGACTTCAAATAGAACCCATTATGCAGTTCATCAGCAAATATCAACTTTAGTGGAAGGGTCATCTCGAACGAATGGATCGATGCAGAATTCCAAAAGCACTGTTTCATTACCATCCGCATGGCAAAAGATCTCTGGGTCGTCCAAAGAAGAAATGGACTGAAGATTCTAGTTTGAGTCCGTAACAGGCCACTTGGCCTAATACTTGTTAGGAAGACGACGACATACTTACATCATTTACACCTATAAAATATAACGCAGGGTGTAACATTTACTGAAATGATGCAAAACAATAGGTTAATAATAAAATAATACATTTCGTAAATATATTGAAACGTTTACTAAGTAAGGGCCAAAGACGGAAGTAAACATACGTACATACATACATACATACATACATACATACATACATACATACATACATACATACATACATACATACATACATACAATGCTAGGAAACTTACTGTGTTTATAGAGGGAATGAATTTCGCTCGCATTTGCAGTAGTATATATATTGTTACTCAAACTTTTTCCATGCTGCCGATGTGGCCCTATTGCATGTAGTAAGGTTGTTAACATGAACCTAATGCACTCCAAGGGGGCTGTTGGTCGCGCAGGTCTTCCGTTGTTTGTGCCAATTTCCTGGCTGCTCGATTCCTGAATAACGAGGTAGGTATGAAGTTCCTAGCTCTGGTCATAACTGAACCTGACGAGACGACAGTACAGTTTCTGGTTTTGTCATTCAATAATTAGTTTTAGATTCATGGTCGTTAAAAAAAGTTTGTTTTGGTCTCTTGTGTCATCCCTACAAGTTTGAATATTGAATTTAGATACACCCTGTATGTTTCAGTCTGATTTTCAAATCCTACAAATTTTGCACCAGTGCCATTAAAATACCGTGTCCCTCTGCTTGACCCGCTATTGTATGTCGCATTTTCCGCTTTTTTAACCTTAAGCTACACAGGCACGCTGTGGTGTGGCGTTTAAATGACTATAGTCCCGTGTCTGCGACCCTGGGACCCAGCGGCTGCTATTTGTGTGCGGCCAATCGGACTTGGTGATATAATGTCATCAGTTTCTGCGGATGTGTTGGACACAGCAATTTGGAAGGGTGAAATATGTCGAGCATCCTTCACCCTTTTACTGCACCCCCCTGCAAGAGACAGGGTCGTTACATCCCCATTATTGATCTGGTCCATTAGGCCTAGATGTGCCGGAACCAAGGCAATCGTTTTCTCTTGATGGAGGGAAGTGCCGTGCAAGTGACTGAGCTGTTATGCCTTCAAATTGAGCGTAAGGGAACAGCGTAGCAGGTTTTCTCCGAATACTTCGGATTCTGCCATTTTTATTATGCCTTCGCTCTGATTCAGGAACATTTGCTGCTAAAAATCCAGAGTACCTGATCTATAGAGAATACGCAACTCCACAGTCTATGGTTTGTTTTGCGTTGTCTTAAAGAGACGGACAATATGGCGCAATAATGTTGAAAAATTAAGAAAATCTACTTTTTTGTTTGTTTTTATGGTCGTAATTATATTTAAGACTCTTTTAAATTATCTAACCTTATAATCAAATGTTCCAAAGGCAGTAGGGTTTGGAATTAAACGGGTTACATCAGCTTCTTGTCTATGCGTATGTTGTGAATATGTTAGGAGAAAATCCACAAACTATTAGGGAAAGCACGGAAATTTTACTTGAAACAAGTAACGCGATGGGTTTGGAAAAAAATCCTGAAAAGACAAAGTATATAAAAATTCAAATATCTTGGAGCAACAGTAACAAATATAAATGATACTCGGGAGAAAATTGAACGCAGAATAAATATGGGAAATGCCTGTTATTATTCGGTTGAGAAGCTTTTGTCATCCAGTCTGCTGTCAAAAAATCTTAAAGTTAGAATTCATATTACCTGTTGTTCTGTATGGTTGTGAAAGTTGGACTCTCACTTTGAGGGAAGAACATTGATTAAGGGTGTTTGAGAATAAGTTTATTAGGAAAATATTTGGGTCTAAGAGGGATTAAGTTACAGGAGATTGGAGAAAGTTACACAACGCAGAGCTGCACGCATTGTATTCTTCACCTGACATAATTAGGAACAAATCCAGACGTTTGAGATGAGCAGGACATGTAGCACGTATGGGCGTATCCAGAAATGCGTATAGAGTGTTAGTTGGGAGACCAGAGAGAAAAAAACGTTTGGGGAGGCCGAGACGTGGATGTGAGGATAATATTAAAATGGATTTGAGGGAAGTGGGATATGATGGTAGAGACTGGATTAATCTTGCACAGGGTAGGGACCGATGGCGTGCTTATGTGAGGGCGGCAATGAACCTGCGGGCTCCTTAAAAGCCGTAAATAAGTAAGTAAGTCAAACATATTGTGCGTGAGGTAGTTGAAATGTTTTTTTGAATACTGTTTTTTCGACTTAAAATTTTAAGCAGTTTATGGAATAAAAAAGCTCCTTGCACAACAGTTATTGTCACATTGGTCTGGATCTTCTCACAGAGGTCAATAAAATGTAGATGAATCAAATTTTAGGCGTAATACACATTTGTATGAATAATTAATATTAAATTCCTTCGAGGCATATTCATATTGCATATATGCACAAAAACACACAATACTGAAATTATCGTTCGTCTGCTGTCCATGTTTCCGTAGCAATCAAATATTTATATAATAGTTTAACATATTGTATATTCAGTGTTGAGGTTAGTGCTGCAATTATGGTTCTCACAACAGAGGTGGTGTTTATCGTCGAGCATTATGACCCGGTCATACGGAGTGGCTCGTCAGAATGGCCCAGCTTGCGCCACGTTAAGAGCAGCACCAGGAGCGATTTAACAATGCGGCACCAAATGACAAAACAATGTTAGCTGTCGTAAATAATTACCGTCGTACGGGATCAGTCTTATGTCGCCTTGCATGTTTTAATGAGTTATCTTGATTTTCAGAGTATGTTTGTAATTTCAGTACTAGGCCTACCGTCTCCTATGTTATCTCAACCATAATCTATACTAATAATAAATCTGTAGCCGAAATTTTTCTGGTAATTTTCGATTTTCCAAAATATAATTAACCACCCTGAAACCGAAAATCGCTTTTTTGAAATTTTTCTTTGTATGTCTGTCTGTCTGTCTGTCTGTATGTTTGTTACCTTTTCACGCGATAATGGCTGAACGGATTTCGATGAAAATTGGAATATAAATTAAGTTCGTTGTAACTTAGATTTTAGGCTATATGACATTCAAAATACATTATTTAAAAGGGGGGTTATAAGGGGGCCTGAATTAAATAAATCGAAATATCTCGCTTATTATTGATTTTTGTGAAAAATATTACATAACAAAAGTTTCTTTAAAAATAATTTGCGATAAGTTTTATTCCTTGAAACATTTTGATAGGACTGATATTAATGAGATAAATGAGTTTTAAAATTAAAATAACTGCCATCTAAGGTTGTGTAATGAATTAAAAAACAAATGCCTTCGTCTATAAGGGGCCTTGGACAGCAACAATCGAAAGCTATGAAAAATAGCCTACAGAGAATGTTTCTGTGTTTGTATGAAGTAATATTGGAAGCTAAATTAACCGATTTGTATAATTAATTATTATTTCACCATTGGAAAGTGTAGTTTCTCTAGATGGACATAATGCTATAATGTTATTACAGTAACTTCTGATATAATATAATATAATATAATATAATATAATATAATATAATATAATATAATATAATATAATATAATATAATATAATATAATATGTAATATTATATAATATAATATGTAATATTATATAATATAATTTAAGTTATTTGAAGGGTTCAGAACCATACTGGGCCAAGCGCCATTTACTGAATACGTAGAAAAGAAGGGTTAAAATTAAGTTATTACCATAATTCAATGGAAACCTATAACAAGTAAAATAAAATATACACATTAAATCTAAATGATGTCAATCTTTATTAAACTATGGTTGCATGTAATAACAATGAAGATACATGTTAAAGGAATTGTCATTGCACCAAATGATTGCTCTCTGGACCAAAATGATCGCATTTTAATTATTTGGATGCAATTTAAATTAAGCAACATATTAAACGATTTATCCTTCTATCATACACGAATGTTCCCTAGATCAAATTTAATGTCCTATTTTAATTATGTAATTACTTTATATTTATTTTTAACAGGTGCAGCGGAGCGCACGGGTACGGCTAGTGCAGAAATAAAGACAACACTGAATTCACAATTTGTCATACTATTGGCCTATATAATAAATAAATACTCTGTTGCTCGGGAAACGTGGACAGCAGATGAGCGATAATTTCAGTACTGTTTGTTTTGGCGCATAACGTAACATCACAGTCTAAGATATACAGTCACGAAGCTTGAGTTGATGAAGGTACTATGAAAAATAGACTGTGTAGGTACTATTTCGCATTGTTTGTAATGAGGCGATAGTAGCGATCCTAGTGTTTAACAACTATCTATGGATGCATATTTACTACGTGTTGAGCTTCGTAACTGTATATACTAGACTGTGGCAATATCCTATAATGGTAAATTAATGAAGTTTAAAAGTTCTCTATTTAGACTGAACTCAAAAAGATAATTAATTTATATTCCCATGATTACTTTCAAGCTTTTGAGCAAATATGAACGAAAAATTCTGAAAATTTTGACGCAAGGAGACTTTTTAGTGACATCAGTATGAAGTATATTTAAAAAATACTATTTCAAAACTATTGTCCCTAATGGCACCAAATTTTGTACAGATGATAGTTATTATAGATCCGTTTATGTAGTTTAAATTTCACAGATTTTGGATGAAAATTGTGGAAGTTTTAAAAATCGTATGTGTCCCATTAAACAGAAGACTTGCGCCGCGTTGACACCATGATCAAGGAGTAGTGTCTACCGTTGTAACAGCCGGCGTAGCTCAGGCGGTAGGCACGTTTGCATGTTGATCCGGAGCTGCTCTCGGCGTGAGTTTTTTTCCGCTTGAGCTATTATCTGGATGGGTTTGTTCCGAGAGTTTCCCGAACTGTATGGCGAATGTTAGATAATCCCACGGCGAATCCCGGCCTCATCTCTCCAAATTCTATCTCGCTATGAAAAATTCCAATAAACGCTAAATAACCTAGTGGTACAGCATCGTTAAATAACTAACTTCAAGAACTTCGTTTTAAATGAATAACTTGTGTTCCTAATCCTAAAAGCGATGAGGACCAGGGATTCTATGGTCCTCTGTCCTTTTAAAACTTAGTCTAACATTAATTTTTGAATGTCGTCGAATTTTGGTGGACTCACATTTCACTGCACCAAGATTATGTTCAAAGCATAAATTTTGCTGTGCTTCCTTATTTTTAATCTGCTATTTAAAACGCTGTATCAATTACTAGGTTAGCTATCGTCAGTGAAATTCGTACATTCTTTAGTTGTATGGGTCACAACCATCCGGTGCTATGGCCTGAACCTTGTGTTGGCATCTCTAAATGTATAATCAAACAGGCTCTAAAGAATAACCTTATGAAAGGACTACTAGGAGCCTGGAGATTTGAAACAGCTATGAGACAGCCTGGCTTCTTATTATACTGGGACATCATTTTATTTTTACTTCAATTTTTATTGTACCTGAGTTTTTGAATGTACTTCACTCCCAACCCTTCTACTAATGAAGTTCCAACTCCACACAGAGTCAAGACCGCAGATAGTAAACAGTACTGAGTTACTGAGTATAGTACGTTCCAGAAATATGTTCGCGTTTTCCAGTGACGAAAGAGCTTTCAATATTGAATCATATTTTCGCACAGGTACTGTCCGTTTGCCTAAGTCGCATCCCGATTTCCCCCACCTGCTTCTGCTCGCCCCTCTGTAAAAGCTGGGCTGTCTTAGCTCTTTTCTGAAAACATTAATTTCTCTTAGGAATTGGTCGTTTACGTAATATTATAGAGCTGTTTAATTTAACTTAAATAAAAGGGCCTCGTTAAGTAATTAACTGTCACGTGATTTCCTCCCTTTCTACAATCCTGCGGCATAACCACTTGGACGGACAGTAGATAGCATGTCTGAATAATTTTATATTTTCGGGTCGGGCAGAAGTGAAGATTGAATTTACAGTACGTAGAGTAAGTACAGAATTATTTCAACATGAATTACTAGTACGAAGGACGAAACTGGCAATTGGAATTAGATACAATAGTCTATAGTGCGATAATATGCACAGAAGAACTGAAGCCTGTATCGAAATGAACGGCCACCATTTTCAAAATTGTGTTTAAATATTCATATTATGATTATTTTTCAATTTAACTTCTTTCTCTATATTGTACGCTAATGTGCTGTAGACAGTATAATATACACTGCATAATGAATACGTTCGCATGGATAACTCACTTCGTGAGTAAAAACACTTATTCTTAATATAGTACTGTACTTTGATTAAAGAAAAACCTAATGAAAATTATCAAACTCAAAATCGCGATATTTCCTAGTTTACGTAAATGGATGAACTACTTTTCTTCCTTCCTATACCTAGTAGAGTGATTTGTGTTTTACGCCAGTATCATCGAACTCCAGTCTTGGAGGGGGGAGCAAGCGGTGTTTCAGGTTCTCTAAAGGTATAGACAGGTTAATATTAAAAATGTTAGTAAAAATAAAATGATGTCCTTGTATAACCAAAACCTGACTCAACTAAATAACTCCTGGCCTTGGAAAAGAGAATTTTGAGATGGGTTATCGGGCTTTTGACTCGACATTGCCTTCTAAATAAACACCTACACATTTTGGACCCAACTTGTAAGAAATGTGGGATGGAGGTTGAGTAATCACCTTACATATTGCTGGATTGCCCAAGTTTAAGCTAAATCAGGCATCGTTATCTCGGGAAACATAAATTGTCTTCAGAGGAATTTCAGGAAATTAAACCCAGTAGTATCCAAAGACTTGTGTCGCATTGCGGTTTTATGGGTTGATTTCCAGTTTTTGAGTGCTATAGTTTAATACTTTTAAATCTGAAGAAGAAGAAGAAGAAGAAGAAGAAGAAGAAGAAATGGGTCACAATTGGCAAATTCGTTTCATTCACGTTCTAATGATTTGGTTGATTATAGAGGCTTGAAATAACATACGATTTATTATTATTATTATTATTATTATTATTATTATTATTATTATTATTATTATTATTATTATTATTATTATTATTATTATTATTATTGTTATTATTGCAAGAATGTACGATGCCACCCACATTGTTTAAAATATAGTAGCCTATATTGATGTGACTTGGTATTAAATGAATGATCATAAAAATATAAACCAATGGGACAAATTGAAAGAGGATCTACATATACAGTACATAGTTTCGTATTTGCTGATGATCAAGTTGTGGTTACTCGGATGTAGAAAACTAGAGGATGAATATTCAACATGTGAACTGAAAATTAATTATGGAAAATCAGAGTATCTAAGCACGGATCCCTTTGATATTCTGGAAAAAAAAATTAGAACAGAGGAAAGTTTTAAATATTTGGGATCAGTAGTTCAAAGAAACGAATAATCTGAGTTCAAGAAGGGGAAAAGATTAAAAAAAAAAAAAACTACAAAAAACATCTAGGATAAGAGAGAAAATGAATGTTACAAAATATTGTTAAAATGTTAGAAGAAATACAGCTAAAGATGATACGAGCATGATATGAGAAGAGAAAATAGATTAAATAGAGAAGGTCTAATTTGTAAATCAGAAGGAAGAGAGGTAGACCACAACCCACATGGACAGAAGAAATTAAGATAATGGAAGAAAGAAAACTGAGAGATGAAGACTGGCTAGATCGAAAGAGGTGTAGGGTCTTTGGTTGAGAAAATCTGTAAAATGTCTTTATAAAATTATAATTTTATTAGGGCCTATTATTATTATTATTATTATTATTATTATTATTATTATTATTATTTACTTATGGGTTTTAAGAAACCCGGAGGTTCATTGCCGCCCTCATATAAGCCCGCAATCGATCCCTATCCTGAGCAAGATTAATCCTGTTTCTACAATCATAACCCACCTCCCTCAAATCCATTTTAATATAATAATAATAATAATAATAATAATAATATGATTATTATTATTATTAATATTATTATTATTATTATTCATGGTTTAATACTCTTCATGGTTTTTGTCAGTTAACTAGCTGCATAGCCTTATCAGCCACCTCTATTCTCTTGCTCTGTTCACTGTGAAAGCACATCATTGTGGGCTATATGATTGCGACAGGTTCCTGGATTCCGGTAGCAACTGTTTGTTTTAATATTTCTAATTGTTAGACGAGAGTTCCCGGAACTATCCCAATTATAAAAATTTTGAGTGGGTAGATTATGTAACAACCTGTTTGTATTCCCGTGTATGCGTCATTTCCTCAGTCAACTTCAAATATTTGTTAATTTCATATGCGCATATTGACTGCAAATCTTGCTGAATGGCACTGCTACATCGTTTACAAAGACTTGCTTCGCTTATAAAAAATTATGTTTGAACTAATTACGCCAAATTTTTCCTCTGGTTTTGTATCTATTTCAATATAATTTTAAGTATGTTTCTTCCCAGTACTTTTGCATCTTTAGCTACAAATCAATCAGTTTTTGCCAGGAAATCTTAAAAGTTTTGACCTGTGTTACTATAAGCGGTGAACTTACGCCATACTGTCACATGGTAGCTACTTTGAAGAAGTTTCTTCTTCTTCTTCTTCTTCTTCTTCTTCTTCATATATTAGGACTCAGTCCTGTTTTTTCACCGGTGCTGCTATTCATGGACATGTGTAATTTTCCTTCCATAGTTTTGGAGGGCATCCTAGAGGTCTTGAAGTATTTGTAGTCTTTCGTAGACGATTTAAAATATGTTCTTTCCAACCTTTTCTTTCTTCCTTTGTCCATTTTACTACATCTTCTACTCAACACTTGATCCCAATCTCTTCATTTGTCTTTGTCTCATACAAACTATAATCTGTGATTCTACGTAGTGTTCGCATCTATGTTGTTGTCATTAACTGTTCGATTTGATTTTGTTTGGCCTTGTTTCTGTGGTATATGTCAGAATTGGTCTTACACAGGTTTTATACATGATGAACCATAGTTAATAATGGAAATAATTTCAGGGTGTTATTCTATTAAATATTTCAAACAAAAAAGTTCGATACAATTTTCCTCGTTTTTGCTTTTTTAGATAAAACAACATCTCTCCTCTTCAGCGTATCTATTCTGAGAAAGTAGTCGAGGGTAATTTTTTTAAATTATTTTCATCCACTTAATATCAGCTGCTGGAAATGTTCTCTGCCTGTGTGTAGGCACAACTTGCACGGTCTTAAAATTTTAGAATCTACAGGATGCAATCAATATATGTCCGAACTGCACTTGTATTTATTGCACCGTTAAACATACATGCACGTGAGACTGAAGATCGTTGTTTCCTTGCCTGTTGAGTAAGTCTATCAAACAACGTCAGATTGTCTTTAAGAGCTGAGCTTCTACACGTGATTCTGTGCAAACATGTCAAGTACTTATTGCGATTTTTCCTGGAATCTCACCATATACAATACATCTTATGGCTAAGCCTCTTCTATTCCGACCCGCCCCATGGCTGAATGACAGTATTCGTAATCTTATGACGTCACGTGACGCTGCTTTCCGGAAGTACAGACATAACAAATCTGCCGAAAACTTTAACAACTACAAGAAACTTAGAAACAAAACCACACAAAGCATTAGGAATGCCAAACGCCGTCACGCCCTGAGTCTCGTCGACCCGTCCATTCCCCCGCGGTGTCTTTGGAATAACTTACGTGATATGGGAGTAGGGAAGAAAGCATCAGAAGCTGAAGTTATAAACATACCACTTGATAAACTCAATGAATACTTTACCTCACCTCCCATTTTACGACCTGAAAAACAGTCAAAACTAAATACAATTAATACTCTCCTAGCTAATCCTCCTCCTTCTCGCGAAAAATGTTTCTTCTCGCACATTACTGATTCTGAAGTAAGAAGGGCTCTTAAAAGCATTAAATCTAAATCACAAGGCTCTGATAACATAAGCATAGTCTTTATCAATAAGTTAGTTGATGTCGTGCTTTCTGTAATAACCCATATTTTCAATTCTTCAGTTATCACGTCTGTTCATCCGCAATTCTGGAAAACAGCTTTGGTACGCCCACTTCCTAAAGTAAATTCACCTACTTCTGCAAAAGACTATAGGCCAATCTCCATTCTTCCCGTTTTATCCAAAGCCCTGGAACGCATCATTCATAAGCAGTTGTCAGACTACCTAATAGAATTTAATCTTTTAGACCCTTTACAGTCAGGATTCAGAAATGGCCATAGCACTTCTACTGCTTTGTTGAATGTTACTGAGGACATACGCGCAGCCATGGATAAACGACAGGCCACTGTACTAGTTTTATTGGACTATAGCAAAGCCTTTGATTCTGTTGACTTCGATCTACTATTGACTAAACTACAAACGCTACACCTTTCTGATAGTGCTATCACCTGGATGTACTCCTACCTTACTGGCCGTCAGCAGCGTGTCATATCTAATAATCGTTTCTCATCCTGGCGTACTGTAGATACAGGAGTTCCTCAGGGATCAGTATTAGGCCCCTTGCTCCTCTCTATTTATATAAATGGAATTTCTAAATCATTTAAGCACTGCAGATATCAAATATATGCAGACGACGTTCAATTGTATATTTCAGCCCGTCCTGATGCACTAAATGATAGCATTAATAGTCTTAATGAAGATCTTGATTCCATCTCTTCCTGGTCTCAACAATTTGGGCTTAACCTAAACGCATGTAAATCACAGGCTATTCTGTTCGCGATTAATTCCTGATGTCAACGACCTGAATATTCCACCTGTGAAACTGAATAAAACAATCATCCCGTTTAGCTCTACCGTAAAAAATCTCGGAGTGCATTTCGAATCTAATCTCAGTTGGGATACGCATATTAAATATACATGTAAGAAGGTATTCTCTATTCTCCATTCACTAAAAAGATTGTATCATTATCCATCTAAGTTAAAACAGACGCTGGTACAGACACTCATTCTACCTCACTTCGATTATTGCGACATTTTGTTCAGTGATCTCAAGATTGATTCCGCTCAGAAACTACAGCGTGTTCATAACGCGTGCGTCCGCTTCATTTGTAATGTTCGATACTATGATCATATCTCACCTTCTTTCGAGAAGTTATCATGGCTTAGGTTACATGAGAGGAGAAATCTGTACTCACTTTCTCTCCTATATCGAATTATGCACACTTCATCCCCCTATTATTTATTCGCTCGTTTTCATACTCTTTCTCGCTATCATAATATTAATACTCGATCACAACGCGATAACACGCTAGAAATTCCACTTCACACATCATCTCTGTATTCCTCATCTTTCACTGTTGCTACCTCTCGTCACTGGAACTCTCTGCCGCCTGAAGTCAAGGGCTGCCGAACATTGAAATCTTTCAAATCCAAGTTAGAAAATTATCTTATGACGAGTTGCCAAACTAACTTACTATTATGACAAGTGTTTTATTGCATGTTTCCACGTATTCACATTTTTTTAAATGTTCTAGTGATATTTAACTTATTTTATATTTTTGTTTTCATATTTTCCGATAATGGTATATCTCTAATGTGATAAGTTGAGCTGTATATAATCATAATTTTCCTTACTGTGTATACTTAAAAATATTGTATTCATTGTATGCTTTGTACTGCACTATTTTATTACTACTATTAGTATTATTATTACTATTAGGCCTGTTATTATTATTGTTATTATTATTATTGTTATTATCATTATTATTATTATTATTATTATTATTTATTATTATTATTATTATTATTATTATTATTATTATTATTATCAATAATTGTCTTATTTTTTATACTTTGTATGCCTCATGTATTTTTGACCTGCTCACATTTTATTATGTTTTTTTTTTTCTTTCTTTCTCTATGTTATATATTATGTCTGATTTCTTCTTACTTGTTTACATTTTATTATTATTATTATTATTATTATTATTATTATTATGTTCAGTTTTGTGTGTAAAATTGTAGTGTACTTTGTAAATTTGTAGTGTTTTTGTAACGCAGTTTTTACTCCTGGTTGAGTGTAGGAGAAGGCTGTATGGCCTTAACTCTGCCAGGTTAAATAAATCATTATTATTATTATTAAATAAATCATTATTATTATTCCTTTCAAGTGATGCATTTAGTATAGATTCCAGGAGTTTCCCTATATCCAGATAACTTCTCCGCCTTCTGTGTCTTATGTCTTGCCTACATTTAGACAATTCCGGAAACTTATTGATTTCACTTCTACAACAAGGAGTCCTTGGGGTATTTTGCGAGAAATGTCTCCAGTAATAATCTATTTTTTTTTTTTTTTTCGTAATGTAGCAATTGTACCGAGATGCTTTAGTATTTAAATTAGTACGTTATCACAAATCGTACTATTGCCGATGGGAGAGTTATTTCCAATTTCATCTCACTTATCGTCTGTTAACATCGATCTCATAATATCCATTTACTTGTCAAAAATTATGTATTTAGTGGTCCTGTTGGATATGGTGAAATCAAGTAGGCCTAATTGCCAGTGAAGTGTTCTTCTTTTTGTATACATTAACTCAGTTACCATATGAAGATCATACGTAATATACTTTTTAAAATGCTACGTGTATTAAATACAGTCTGATCCGTTTGGTTATAGATAATATTAATTCATGATTATAAAGCTATTATGATAGTAGGAAAAATTTCTTGCTGGTTATATTATGATTAAAAGATGGGAGTTTCCATATATGACAATCAACCATGCATAATCTGAAAGTACAAATGAAAATCGTAGATGATTAAAATGGCTACTACAAATCAACAACGGGCACAATGTGTTCTTTGATATGCTAAATTTGAGAGTGTTAAAAGAGTTCAAAGGGAATTTCGATGTGAGTATGGTGCGCGTAATGTACCTAAATACGATTCCATAATGTTGTGATATCGAACATTTATAGAAACAGGTTCTGTGTTAAAAAGTATGCAGGAGGTCGCAGGCGAAACCCAGTACGAGAAGCAGCTATGTCATGGCTTGGTTCCCAAACTCCCCAGATCTAACCCTTCTTGACTTTTTCGTGTGGGGTTTTGTTAAAGACATTGTATATTCACAGAAACCCAGGAACATTGATGATCTGAGAGTAAAAAATACTCAAGCTTTTCAACAAATCACCCCTCTTATGTTACAACGGACATGGGCTGAATTACATCACCGTTATGAGTTGTGCAGGGTGCGCAATGGGGGTCATGTTGAGCTCTGAGGAATCTCCCATCTTTCAGTGTTGTACGCACAAAGTTTCAACAAATTAAGTTTAGTAGTAAATGTTTTACGGTGTTTTTATTTTATCCATACCCAAACGGATCACCCTGTAGCTTCATGAACTTTACTCATGGGTTTCTACATGATCATATCTTGAAGTAGAGAACCAAGGAAAAGAAACAATTGACTTTCGTCGAAATAGGTAGGCTAATGGTGGAGATTATGGTCGTTGGTTGTATGGTATTTCATTATAACGGTGTGCCGCATTTACTACTCGGAGATAAAAGTGTTTCTCTCTCCAGGGGGAACATAATGGGAGTGATAAGCTGTTGGATATTACACGTCGTAACTAAAGATCTGGGTCGGTAACGGCGCCGCATAATACTCTGTGTGAAGTTCAGCAGTCTAACATGTGTGGACTGATTACTCGCACCTTGCGAAGAAAGAGATGTACTCGGAAACTTCGCTACTAGTACTAAAACTAAACGGCCTCTTGTGATATGGGGTCATAGGTACAGTCTCTGCCTGCTAACACTAACATGTGTAACCCATCTGGCGGCTTCTCATCAAATGAACCGCAGTTCGAATCTCGATATATCGATATATTATTTTATTTTAATGTCCCGAAGTACACATGATATTTCCATGCAGATATTCTGCGTCATCATACGATGAAAGAGTAATGGAACGGAGACGTAGACGAGTGCGGCCACTAGAGGGAACCCAAGAGTTGGAACTTAAACTGAGACGATTCTGTCCGGCGCCGGGGTGGGTATCCGGTGTGGCTTAGTGGATAAAGCATCAGCACGTAGAGCTGAAAACTCGGGTTCAAATCCCGGCGCCGGAGAGAGTTTTTCTCCGTTCCATTACTCTTTCATCGTCGATATATCGAGTCAAATTTGTGTATGTGTTCTGTTCCTTTCTGTTTGTATGAGGTAAATGTTTTCACAAAAATTTACTTTTTAAACATTCTTCGTAGAGAAAAACTGATTTCCGACATGTCGCCTATCTGTACACGGCAATAATATTTTAACTATTGCAGAATAACGGCAGTTTACTTGAAATCCCTTTAATAATTTTAATTATAAATTTTGATTTTCATATTATAAGATCACATTCATTTACTTCATTCTTATCTTGAAAAAATAAATCTTTATTCAAAACCAAAAAACGAAATTTTAAGAATGACATGCCAGATTTTAAGAAAATTATCAACAGTAATCTCACTAGAGGTTTTGATTTATCTAGAGAAAATCAAAACTCGAGTGGGATTTAATTGACTACACGATTAGAAGAAAGAATATAAAGATTAGAAGTAACGAAGTACTCCAATACAATAAAATATTAATTGACTTACGAAAATACAACTGTCTTCAAATGTATTATTGTACTATCTCAACATTACGCTAGATGGCAGTAGTGTGTCATGTTGACTGTTTTCTTGTTATCGGTTGTGCGAACTATTGAATCTTCATTGAACTCTGTGGACGGTTACTGGTCAAGAAGGCTTTGTTGATTCAGTTTCATTTTTATTAAAACAGTTGCATTCCACTTCAATTATCCGAATCCCAGTAATCAATGTCACTTGACAGATGATTTTCAATAAACGTTAGTATTAAACAATCTCTGATACGTGACTATTCATAATATCATATAGCAGAAGCTATAACGTAATCTAAATAACATAAACAAGTGTTAGAAAAATTTTAATTAGGGATGATGAAATAAACAAGAAACAATTTAATTAACGATGATGAAATAAAAATAAACATGAATAATTTTAAAAGGAACAATTATTGAAAGTACAAATTCCAAATTTGAATATTTTAGTGGTTGGTGGTTCAGTTAATGTTACATTGGACATGTGCGTAAAAGAAGTGAAACTCGTTTATGTACATGGTGTATTCCTCAACGTATTCAGGATTTCCGAATGGTGCTCTTCATTTATTTGTAAATAGCGTTTCAGGGAAGATGCATAGCTATGACCAGTGATCTTTATTAATTCTTGTTCTTTAATGCCAGTGCGAGTCATATTTGAAACTGCTGTGCATAGATTGAGTGGTTTGTAATTTTCTGTTTTTTTGACGTCCAAACCAGTTCAGTTTGAAATGTTGGCAAACAAACAAATGCTAGGGAAGCGATAAAATTAAACAAATGCTAGGGAAGCGATAAAATTAAACAAATGCTAGGGACGCGATAAAATTGTGCGATAAGCGGCCATGATTGGTTGAAAGACGTCCTTTCGTACCGTTTTATTGGTCAAAAGTAGTATGACGTAGTAAAAGTGTAATAGTCACCATAAAAACATGGCTATGCCCATGACATGAAATTAGCTCGGACACAGACCTCGACCTAATACGACACAGAAAACCACACTGATAACGAAAGAAAGCATCCATATCCTGGACAGGATTCGAACCAGCGTGACCTGTACGCTGCGTTGAAACTACTTGTACGTTGCATGCGCTGAGAAGGTTTTATTGCGTTACCTGTTAAAATGCGTTGAATTGCGCTGCGGATATAACATAGTAGAAGGAAATTCCTTGGCTCCGTATTAGACTGGGAATTAAGAACTCATGAAGCAATGAACATGCAATACTTGGCGATTGGTGGTGACACGTAAACAGCTGTTGTGTGAGATATGCTAATGTAAATATTAACACTAGACGACGGGGGAAATCCTCCCAGGACGTTGACGTGCGAAGGTGAACGTTCATCCAAGGGAATGACACGCCGACTCAATTATAACAAAATATTTTCATATGTCTTCTAGGTTAGGTTCTGGAAAAGTCCGGTCTGGGGCCATTTGTGGCCCGCGAGATAATTTATGATAAAAAAAAGTAGAGAATAGCCTACTACTATTGACCTCAGCTGAAAACAGAAAAATTTAGACTTGCAGATTCCGAAGATTATTACGTTTTCGCTGTGACAGATTACTTGTATGGCAGTGAAATATATAATTTAAGATAATAGGTTAAAAAACAGCTGACAACGAATCCCTACGTTCCGTTCCACTAATTTCATTTTTGACTCCTTAGGGCATATGATATGACATGCCGTGACGTGATATATATATATGACATGCCGTGATGTGATATGATATATATATGATATGATATATATATGATATGATATATGATATTATATATGATATGACATGCCGTGACGTGATATGATATATATATGATATATGATATGACATGCCGTGACGTGATATATATATATGACATGCCGTGATGTGATATGATATATATATGATATGATATATATATGATATGATATATGATATTATATATGATATGACATGCCGTGACGTGATATGATATATATATGATATATGATATGACATGCCGTGACGTGATATATATATGACATGCCGTGACGTGATATGATATATATATGATATGATATATGATATGATACGATATGACATGCCGTGACGTGATATGATATATATATATATGATATGATATGTGATATGATATATGATATGACATGCCGTGACGTGATATGATATATATATGATATGATATATGATATGACATGCCGTGACGTGATATATATATATATATATATATATATATATGACATGCCGTGACGTGATATGATATATATATGATATGATATATGATATGACATGCCGTGACGTGATATATATATGACATGCCGTGACGTGATATGATATATATATATGATATGATATATGATATGACATGCCGTGACGTGATATATATATGACATGCCGTGACGTGATATGATATATATATGATATGATACGATATGACATGCCGTGACGTGATATGATATATATATGATATGATATGCCGTGACGTGATATATATATGACATGCCGTGACGTGATATATATATGACATGCCGTGACGTGATATGATATATATGATATGATATGACATGCCGTGACGTGATATATATGACATGCCGTGACGTGATATATATATATATATATATATATATATGATATGATATGACATGCCGTGACGTGATATATATATGACATGCCGTGACGTGATATGATATATATATGATATGATATGACATGCCGTGACGTGATATGATATATATATATATATATGATATATGATATGATATGTTATGACATGCCGTGACGTGATATATATATGACATGCCGTGACGTGATATGATATATATATGATATGATATATGACATGCCGTGACGTGATAGATATATATATATATGACATGCCGTGAAGTGACGTGATATGATATATGAGATATGATATGATATACAATAGGCTATGATATGATATATGTTATATACACATGACATTACATTATATATACACATATATATGTATATATACTAATGTATATATAAATATATAGTATTATTATGGTTTATATATATATATATGTATACAATTCAGCCATTCAACCCGGAACAAATGGACAAGGCTGAGCCAAAATTTTGACGTATATATTCTATCTATAAGCCATAATCTTATTATATATAATGTCGTGTCATATTGTATCACATATATCGTATCATATATCATATCATATCATATCATATCATATCATATCATATCATATCATATCATATCATATCATATCATATCATATCATATAATATCATATCATATCATATCATATCATATATCATATTCATATATTGAGATTCTGGCTGATATGTACATATATTATCAGGCAGTACATCTTACTTGACGATATGTGTCAGAGGAAGAACAATTTTTATAGTTTGTATACATTTGAAGACTGATTAGTGGAATATGTAGCTAATCAGCGATGTATCCAATGGAGGGGGAAAGGAACTGGCCACCCTACTCCATTATTTCCTGTCCTAATTGCCTCGTAAGTGGTGCCATGTTGGTATCACTTGTTAGATTCAGATCTGTCTTCCAGCAGTTGACTAAACATGTCATAACATGTCATTTCATATGATATGATATATCATTTCCTATTGATGGTGTTTATGTAAAAGAACTTAAACTTCATTTTGTAAAATTTAATTTTTATCTGCATTTAGTGTGATTACTTAAATTTTAATTTATTATATATTGTGGATATATGGTTTTGGCAATTATGTTTACATTCCACCTAATTATATTAGGTAACTAATGTGTTAAATTTTAATTTTTTTCTTCCTGAAACGTCTTCAGTTTTGTGGGATAAACTCTTTTACCTAAACACAATCATATACTGTATCATATCATATCATATCATATCATATCATATCATATCATATCATATCATATCATATCATATCATATCATATCATATCATATCATATCATATCATATCATATCATATCATATCATATCATATCATATCATATCATATCATATCATATCATATCATATCATATCATATATCATATTGAGAAATTACTTATCAATAAGTTTATTACGTACAATATATTTAACATTATTTCAATCGGTAATTATGTATGGAATTATAGGATGGGGTAGCTCATTTAAATCCAATTTTAATCCACTTTATTTATTACAGAAGAAAATAATTAAAATATGTCTTCATAAACCTATTGATTTTCCATCTCAAAATTTGTTTCTAGACTTTAATGTACCTAACGTAAGACAAATTTATTATATTGTATTAATAAAATTCATACATAAAATTCGAAATAATTTTGAATTGTATTCTCATAGTTATAAAACAAATGGCATGAATTCTTTAAGATTGTTTGAACCAAAATGCAACACTGTTACAGTATTTAATTATAGTAATAATTTAGGCCCAAGAATATATAACAAATTTATATATAAATATCCTAATCTTGTCAATTCTAATAGTTCTAGTATTAAATTTAAAAAGTTATGTATGGATATTATAAAAATTGAAAAATTGTGAATTTAAATTTATATACTATAATTGCACAGTAGACATAAAACAAATTGTATTGTATAATTATTAATTTCAATTCAGGAATCCGCCCCTGAGCACGAGTTCTACTCTTTCAGGGGCGAGCTAAAGTTTTTCTGTACATTTTATATTTTATGTTATTAGCAAAATAATAAGTAAATAAATATATATATATATATATATATATATATATAATATCATATCATTGTGTCATATCATACCATATCATATATCATATCATATCATATCATATATCATATTATATCAAATATCATATATCATATCATATTATATATCATATCATATCATATCATATCATATCATATCATATCATATACCATATCACATCATATATCATATCATATCATATCATATCATATCATATCATATCATATCATATCATATCATATATCATATCATATATTATATTATATCAAATCATATCATATATCTATGCCTTTAATAATTTATTAGTTATTAGTTTCGTGTTGTTTTAATTTTCATATCGTAATTGTATGCATATTAGTAGGGTTTTAGAACATGAACTTTCAGACCCTAGTGGTATGATAATATGGCGATAACGCAGAGACCTAAGTATTCGTCAGAACCCGTCCCACAGGTGCCATGCACACCAGGACCTAGTTGCACTGTGCTGTGAGAGGCCTGTACTTGGCATCTGCTTGCTTGCACGTCATCATATTCCATTGCTGCACAATGGACTTTCCCTTCCCCCAGGCCATAATTGAAAACCCTTAATGAGCTCGCACCATCAATTAAAGATGAACTTGGCACATGCGGACGAGCTCTTCTGCAACCTGTGTCGAAGGTCCTGACTTCGAATTACAGTAGACAACGCTATCCGATTAGGAGTTTTAGTAGCAATGCTGAAGTTGCATTCTAGACTGTTGTACAAAATACTTTGAATGTGACGCGATATTTTTTTTTATTTTTTGCACTATGTCATATAGATTGGCAACATCCAACATTTCGAAGCAACGTGTCGGTTCCATTATCAAGGAAAGTGAAAGGTATATATTGGATCCATCAACAAGAGTTAATATCCAGAACTTGATCATCTCTCGGTAAGTAGCATAGGAGAGCTGTTATTATTTACTGTAAAACGAGCAATTGAGGGCTTTGCCGGAAGAAAGGCGGATAGATCTATACGCCCTTCTTCGGGAAGACGGTTTAAAATGCAGTGAATAATTATAGTAGCGAAATTTTGTTTTGATTGTACTGTACATACCTGCAGGACAGGGCTGCGTGCGTGTATAACATTTTATTCAGGTGCGTTTTAAAATCTTAGATTGCATGTATCTCATTTCGCCATATTGACGTATACGTCCTTTTTCCGGCAAACCCCGCAATTCTTGTATATTTGGAAATTTTATCTTCAAAATCGGGTAAATAAAACAGTAGCCTATATGAGCCACCGGCGTAGCTCAGTCGGCTGAGGCGCTTGCCTGACGATTCGGAATTGCGCTCGGGCATGCGTTCGATTCTCGCTTGGACTGATTCTTAATCTGGTTGGTAGCAACTTCCCCCTTTTTTATATGTTGAGAACTGAAATATTCGTTTAACAACAAATGTTCAGCTGTATAGATAACCCTTCTCTCATGTCTTAGCTCTGGGAAGGTTCCTAAGATCCACTCTGTCGTCCACACCTGTGGAGTAAGGGTCAGCGCTTCTGGCCGTGAAACCAGGTGGCCCGGGTTCGATTCCTGGTCGGGGCAAGTTACCTGGTTGAGGTTTTTTCCGGGGTTTTTCCTCAACCCAATATGAGCAAATGCTGGGTAACTTTCGGTGCTGGACCCCGGACTCATTTCCCCGGCATTATCACCTTCATCTCATTCAGACGCTAAATAACCTAAGATGTTGATAAAGCGTCGTAAAATAACCTACTAAAATAAATCCACTCTGTCCTCATAAGAAGCACGGTCGTTTACTCGATTGAGTCAGCAATGAGATTCCTGTAAAAGATTTGAGTGATTCTCTGAAACAAACTGATCATGTTCTTATGATTCAGTAAAGAGAGATAAATTACTTCATTTCTTACTTTAAACAATTTATGGTTTCAATAGTTTTTGGTTATATTTGTAGCACAATCTTGCTATAGTCTTGGGTACATCGTCAGTGAAGTGGAATAGAGTAGCGTAATTGGTTGAAAATATCTGTAAAAAGGCATTTGGATATAGTTCTGTAGGCGGCCAGTATTGGCGAAATCATTTATGAAATTAAATAATTTACGGTGAGGAAGGATTAGAGTATTTTTTGTGACTGTTACGAAAAAAGTTTTCTTTTTGGCATAAAATAATCTGCTTTGTTCTGTTTTCGTAACGGAAAGCATTAAGCCTACGCTAATTTTTCAGAGAAATTCGTTTAGTTATCTTTAATTAAAGCATTAAAGCTTTTGTTTGAAAAAATCTTTCACTAGGATAAAGTTAATCTAAGTAATAATTAATTTCTATAACGCAGTCTTTTCAGGAGACATACTACCCATAATATTTAATTTGTCACACGTTCTTATTTAAGAGAGTCATAATGGAGATAAATCGTTACCGCAGAATTTGAGTACGCTGCTATTTTGAGCCACGTTCACAGTTAAAAATTAACTCATATTTTATATTTTAGAATATGTTTCAATTCTGAATGAATTGACTCTTTTATAGAGGGTATTAAGGGCAGGGGCGTATTTTGCGGGCTACCGGCGGTAGCCCAAGGAAATTACAAAAGAAAAAGTTTATAATATAACATAATGTAATAATTTTGTATTATTAGTTTTACCATAATAATTAAAATTAAAGTAATTGTTAGATATATTTTGTGTAATAATAGGGTCAGCGGTAGCCCAAACCCTTTAACCAGTATACGCCACTGATTAAGGGGTTAGGTACAGCTTACAGCAGTAAAATTTTGGAAATATTCAACATTTTTTCCTCCATTACTGTATCTTGTAAAATCATGAAAATTAGTATGTGTAAAACACTGTCCTTCTGCTATATGAAAAACATAATATTTTTACGATTTAAAAAAGTAATTTACATTTTTTTTTTTTTCAAAATTCAATTCACTGTGCACTGATGAAGCGTTTTCCACATAACTCAGAAACTATCCAACATTCCGTGATGAAATTTTTTGTATGTATTTATGCATGTCATATCTACAATATGATGCAAGATCACTTTTCTACCTTTGATAGATTGTCTGATAAAAAATAAATTCTTTAAAAAATGGTCAAATGTCAGTATTTTTTCTAAGATAAAATAAAAATAGTATTTATTAAGGAATGTAGTTGAAAGAATGTGATATTGTGAACATGAGTTTCAGCAATGAAATAAAAGAGAGGGAACATGAAAAAGTTAACAAGTTTATGAGTTATGAGGGAAACGCTTCATCACTACACAGTGAACTACTACCATTATGAATTTTGAAAAAAGAAAAAAAGTAATACATTTTTTTTAATTGTAAATTTTTTTTTTTTTCCGTATAGCAGACGGACAGTGTTTTACACATACCAATTTTAATTAATGTACAAGCTACAGTAATGGAGGAAAAAATGTTGAATATTTCCAAAAATTTTACTGCTGTAAGCTGTACCTAACCCCTTAATGGAGTAGTTAACTGTTTTCCCTGCCACTGTACGATAATGCGACTCTCATTGGTTGACCCAAGCCCGGGAGCAGTAGTTCATTCACAATGAAAATTAAACATAACGTAAGCGTTAACTTAAGAATATAAACGTTACGGTAAAATCAAGATCATTCACGATGGGAACATAAACATAACAGAAAAATACTTCGTAACCATGGAAACATAACAACGAAGCCATTTCCTCATATTCTGTCGTATACTTCAGCGCTCCACGATTGTGTTCTGTTTGCAAATCACGTAAGCATAAGCATGAAAGTTTGGAGTTTGCAAACTTCCATGTTAACGTCTTACGGTAATGTTTATGTCAATGCTTATATGAATCATTGTGAATGATCCCATTTGGTACCTTGGCTCAAACTTCTGTATTTATGTTACGGTTATGTTTAATTTTCATTGTGAATGGGCCTTAACCATTGAAACACTCGTTTCCTGATTAGTTTGGTGACGATCAAATTCTTCGATCGTATATATTTGTCTGCTGCAGAAGGCAGGATGATGCAAAGCTTTATCCAATATTTTAGGATTTTATTTAGATCAGAAACTTGCATGGAAAAATCACATTGATAAGACCTATGTTAAACATTGTCTACAACAATTTTTGTGTTAAGGAAAATTAATGTCATGTCTCTTTAGAAATTCTTAAGAATTCTATATTTTACTTTATTCTAAACACATATACTCGTTATGGAATACACATCCCCTCATTCTATTGGCGAATTTGTTAAAAAAAATACGTGATATCATGCATCCAGAAATTGTGACGTCGCTATATCTGTAGTAAACAAGAAATTAGAATCTAGCATAGGGTTGAAATTAATAATGTAACGGCACTGGAGCGGCAAGGACGGGTGTGATGGACTCTGAAAGGAGTTGAGCCGCTGCCACGTCAGTCCGTGTGTCACTCTTAAATGTTTACCTGTCATATCCAGAGAGCATGGACCGTATCTACATGGACGCAGTGACATTTTCGCATGGCATTTGTTTCACGGACCGCCACTTTGGCGTTGTCGACATTTTAAACAAAAAATCGTGCTAGTCAAGATTTGCTTGACGTGCGTTTATGCTTTGTGTCAGAGCGGATTTATATGTGTTTGTTGTTTCTGATTACGTGGTTTTAATGTCTAAAATTCTTGTTTCCTCGTTGTCTGTATGAGACAATAATGATAATAATAATAATAATAATAATAATAATAATAATAATAATAATAATAACTATAAGAATAATGATGCTGATGATTAGGGACTATACTTTCTCTCAGTAGGCTACAAGATTAACATTACTGGAGTTTTAAGTGGACGACGCACTTATAACCAAAGCCACCGTTTCTGGCGTGTGAAATAAGTAATGGGAACGTTGAGAGCGAGTATCTTATCTTTGCCAGAGTCTGAGCGTGAAAGCTGACAACTACTGTAATTGATTCTTCTCAACCAGTGACCCAGCCAATTCTTTTTTCTTTTTCTGATCACTTTCAGCATCATTCTTTCTTCACCCACTCTTTCCAACACAGCTTCGTTTCTTATTCTGTCTGTCCATTTCACACGCTCCATTCTTCTCCATACCCACATTTCAAATGCTTCCCTTCGCTTCGTCGTAATGCCATGTTTCTGCCTCATATAATTCTACACGCCACACAAAGCACTTCACTAGTTTCTTTCTTAGTTCTTTCTACAGATATCCGCAGATGATGTTCCTTTTTCTATTAAAAGCTTAATTTTCCATTGCTTTCTTCCTTTTGACTTCTTGGCAGCACCTCATGTTACTGCTTATAGTACACCCCAAGTATTTGAAACTGTCCATTTGTTCTACTGCCTCATTTCGAATTCGCAAATTTACCTTTCTTCTTTACTTTTCTTCCTATGATCATGATCTTCGTCTTGGCATTTATCTTCATTCCTTACTGCTCACAGCTGTCATTTAGCTTCAGCAGCGTATCCCTTAGTGTCTTTTTTTTCAGTAGGTTATTTTACGTCGCTTTATCAACATCTTAGATTATTTAGCGTCTGAATGAGATGAAGGTGATAATGCCGGTGAAATGAGTCCGGAGTTCAACACCGAAAGTTACCCACATTTGCTCATATTGGGTTGAGGGAAAACCCCGGAAAAACCTCAACCAGGTAACTTGTCCCGACCGGGAATCGAACCCGGACCACCTGGTTTCGCGGCCAGACGCGCTAACCGTTACTGTACAGGTGTGGACTCCTTAGTGTCATCTCTTCTGCTAACAACGCCATACCATCAGCAAATCTTATGCACTTCATTCTTCTTCCCCCTACTATCTCTCCTTCCATGTTCTGAAAACAGTTCTTCAATAAATCCTTCAAGTAGATGTTGAACAGGGTAGGTGATAAAGGGCATCCTTAACCTACTCCTCTCTCTATTTTACTTCCTTCTGACATTTCTTAGCCTATCCTGACTTCGTCTCGTTTCATATAAAGGTTACTGAACAGCAAACTCTCTTTCAAATTCTCTTTAGGATCCCCATCAGATTATTCCAATTCACTCGTGTGTGTGTGTGTGTGTGTGTGTGTGTATGTATGTGTGTGTGTACTAGAAAGAGAGAGACAGTGAGTGTCTATATGTGGATATGTACACCTTTTTCAGAATTTGTTGTTTGTAGAAATAAAGAAAACAAGTAAAGGAATGTTAATTGACTATTAAATTCTGCTCTATATTCAGGAATTGATATTTGTGCTATAGAAATGCATAACATGAAAGAGAACGGAAATGAGAAAAATTTAGAGCATTGCAGTAGCACCGAGTCATATCTTTTATAGCCCAAAAACGTACATTCAACATATAAAACTAGAAATCGAATCGTCTACCTTTCCGTCCCCAAGGCACCTGCCAGACTACCAATATGACTCTATGCAGGTATTAATACTCACTGTGGTTAATCATTACCTACGCTTCACTCTAATTAACATCATCATTAAAAACCCAACTCCGTGAGTTGCATTTGTTGGTAGCATACTATGTCGTCGGAATAAATATTGAAAAAGAGTTTGCTACTGAGAGTCGGTTTCCATGAACGAAACCTATATGTCTACTGGGCAAACAGACTGGGAGCTGTAGGCATTGACATTTTGGTTTCAAAGTATTCATTTCTCTCTCTATTTCTCTTCTTTTGTTTCACTGTTAATTGATATAATTAATTCACTCTATAATTAACTCTCTCTGTTTATTGCTATATTCTTTCTTTCTGTTCGTTCTTTTTCGTTGTTTGCTTTCTTTTCTGTCTTCCATACTCTCTTTTCTTACTTTTTATTTCTGTTTTTTAATTATGTTATTTTAATTTTATCTTCTGTTCTACCGCTTTTCTTCGTTTCTTTTCCTCCCTTCCTTTCTATTCTTTCTTCCACACTTTTAATTTTTTTCTCGTATTTTTCTTTCCTTCTTCATTCATATTTATCCTTTGCTACTTCTTAAAAAATGAAACTTTGCTAGAAAGAGTGAGGGAAGAAATACGATGATCTTTTCATAAATAATGCACAGGTTGGTAGAACTGTGAAGTAGATGATGCAACACCAATGAAAATTACGTCAGTTGTAGTTGAAGGATTGAGGAAGAAGCACGTGTGTTCGTTTCGTCCATAACATACAGTCTGTTTAGGTAGCGAGGTAATCTTTGCTGTACCCAAGACATGCGTGGTGGCTTCATTTCTAACCTGAAATTTGAATTATACAGTACACTGCTCCGTCGATTTAGTAAAAAGTCAATCAATGTTCACGTTCTTGGATGTAACACGCGGAACCAGTCCCCTGCAATCGACAAGCATCCTCTCTTGTTAGAGATAGAACAAGGAAGGCAAGGAATATTATAGACAGTAAAAATAATTTATATGGGAATAGGTATTTAAGAGTTGTTAATTCATTATAAAAAGTGAATCTCATACAACGTTAATACAAACAAATTTTATTTCCTACAATATATACAGGGACATAATTTTATTTTTACTTCAATTTTTATTGTACCTGAGCTTTTGAATGTACTTCACTCCCACCCCTTCTACTAATGAAGTTCAACCGTCCTCCACAAAGATCCAAGACCGCATATACAGTCATAGTAGCCTTACGGTCACAATAAACAGTACGTTCCAAAAATATGTTCGCGTTTTCCAGTGACGAAAGAGCTTTCAATATTGAATCATTTTCGCACAGGTAGTCTACTGTCGTCCATTTGCCTACATCGTATCCCGGTTTCCCCCACCAGTTTTTATTCGCCAGCTAGTGGCTGGGCTGTCTTAGCTCGTTTCTGAAAACATTAATTTCTGTTAGGAATTGGACGTCTACGTAATATTATACACATACAACTGTTTAAAATAGCTTAAATGAAAGGGCCTCGTTAAGGAATTAACTGCCACGTGATTTCCTTCCTTTCTACGACCCTATGACAAAACCACTTGGACGGATAGTAGATAGTATGTCTGAGTAATTTTATCTTTTCGGATCGGGCAGAAGTGTAGATTGAATTTACAGTACGTAAGGTACTCTTTTATAGAGTAGGTACAGAATTATTTCAACATGAGTTACTAGTACGAAGAAAGAAACTGGTAATTGGGATTAGGTACAATAGTCTATAGTGCGATAATATGCACAAAATAACTGAAGCCTGTATCGAAATGAACGGCCACCATTTTAAAAAATGTGTTTAAATATCCATATTATGATTATTTTTCAATTCAACTTCATTCTCTATATTGTACGCTAATTTGCTGTTGACAGTATAATATACACTGCATAATGAATACGTCCACATGGACAGCTCAGTTCGTGAGTAAAAACACTCATTGTTAATACTGTACTGTATTTTGATTAAACAAAAATCTAATGAAAATGATCAAACTCAAAAGCGCAATATTTTCTAGTTTACGTAAATGGATGAACTAATTACTTTTCTTCCCTCCTATATCTAGTAAAGTGATTTGTTTGTATATTACGCCAATATCATCAAACTTCAGTCGTGGAAGGGGGTAGCAAACGGCGTTGATCCAGAGGTATAGGCAAGTTAATATTAAAAATGTTAGTAAAAATAAAATGATGTCCCTGTATATGTGTGTGTATGTATATATATATATGTATATATATAAAGTTAATACAATAATATGCGAATGAATAAATATATCAATAAATGAATTAATTAATTAATGTACACTATCGGTCAAAAGTTTTTGGTCACCTATCAGAACTATGGATTTGTGGTTAAAACATGGATTTCGTTTTGAATATTCTATCATATCATAATGCTGGAGAGAGAAAATATTTATTTTGTTGGTCTATTTAGTTTTTCCGATGTGTTTGTACATTGAAATAAAGTATATAGCCTAGTTGTTTTCATAGCTGATCGAAAACTTTTGGTCGGTAGTGTATATACGCTAAATAAATAAACCAATAAAAATAAATAAGTAAAAAAAGAAAGGAAGGAATGCGTGAGTGAAGGAAGGAATGAGTCAGTACTCGCGAGTGAAGTTATGAAGAAAGAAAAGAAAGATGAATGAATGAATGAATGAAGAAGCGAATGAATAAACACAGGAATGAACGAATGAATGAAAGAGCGAATTAATGAATGAGGAAATAAAGAAATAAATCGATAGATAAAGGATTAAATAAATAGACAAAAAATTGAAATAAATATTACCTTATTCTCTCC
This sequence comes from Periplaneta americana, assembly GCF_040183065.1. Taxonomy (NCBI): domain Eukaryota; kingdom Metazoa; phylum Arthropoda; class Insecta; order Blattodea; family Blattidae; genus Periplaneta; species Periplaneta americana. Next base: position 23,073,368 of record NC_091127.1, on the reverse strand, counting down.
AGCAATATCCTGTACATCTGTGCTGTTTTCAAGGCGTTGAATAATATTTACTTTGTCAGAAATACTCAGACTTGAAAGTTTTTGTGACATGATGCCTTACCGGTATGCGGAGGCTTGAATTCTCGTTCACAAAAACAGAGCACGCGTCGTCTTGTGTACTGCTTTCTTTAGACTCAAACGCATTCTACTAAATCGACGGAACAGTGTAAAACATTGTTGCAAAATTTTCCATGTTTTACTGTATAATTCAAATTCCATGCCAATATCATACCTGTGGATTAACGGTTAGCGCGTCTTGCCGCGAAACCAGGTGGCCCGGGTTCGATTCCCGGTCGGGGCAAGTTACCTGGTTGAGGTTTTTTCCGGGGTTTTCCCTCAACCCAATATGAGCAAATGCTGGGTAACTTTCGGTGTTGGACCTCGGACTCATTTTACCGGCATTATCACCTTCATCTCATTCAGACGCTAAATAGAAGAAGTTGATAAAGCCTCGTAAAATAACCTACTAAAATAAAAATATCATGTACAATAATGTTTAAGTGTAGACTGCAAGTAGTTCCTGATGGTGCTCAATTGGAGTGAAATTATTTATCGAGAAACAATATAAAATTGTATCAAAGATAGATTATAAACGTGAATAATATGTATAAATTAATTTCTTTAAGGCTTAGAAATGCTCTTGTGCTAGGAACGTATAGAGTTAAAAGATGATTATGTTGAATTGATAAAAATTTGTTTTCAGATAGAATATTTGTTTCATATTAGGCTAAGTACTTGTCAATACCGCCTTGCATTTATACTTTCTTTAATACTGCTCTCTTATTGACGCCTGCCAGTGAATTAACAAATCTCTCTCAATTTCTCCCTCTTCATACCCGAGGCCCTCGCACAGATTTCAAGCGTCTTTTGTGTAACATTACCTGCTAACATCTGTCAATAACACTGTGTTAAATTCTCTTAGGATTTCAGTTCTTAACAGAAGAGAAATGCTTGCAAAAATATCACTTTCAAAGCTTTGTAGTGAATATGTTTAGGTGCAAACAGTGTTTGAAAATAATGTACGTTGATACAGGAACAGAGAAGTTGTAGTTGAACTTCTACACTTAACTAAATTTTATTCTGTTTTAATTTCAAGAGTATCTGTATAGTCATCACACGTGTAACTATTCTCATTATGTACAATTAATGAAGTAGGCCACATTGCTAGCCTAGCTGGTCATCTTCGCTTTTTTGTATTTGTTTCGTAATATTTTTTTCTGAAATTTCGTTACTTCTTTCCTTGTCTTTCTATCCACTTCCTCTGTTTATTTCTTGTTATATTCATTCTTATCCAAAATGGTATGTACTTTAGTTTATATCATTACCTCTGATTGAGCTTCTGACTGATATAATACATCTATTATCAGGCAGTACATCTCACTTGACGATATGTGTCAGAGGAAGAACAATTGTTTGTATTCATCTCAAGTCTGATTAGTGTAATATGTTACTAGTCAGCGATGTATGTAATGGATGGGAAAAGGAACTGGCTAACCTATTATCTCCTGGTTTAGTTGCCTTATGAGTGATGCCTTATGGTCCGGAAATGACTGAGTCGAAAGTTATAAGCAAAATTAGTTGTGTGGAAATGGATTTGTAATTTCCCACCACGTACCCTCCTTCCCTTAACCTTTGGAACAGTTGTGGAAAGACGGTATAGGCCGGATGTCTCCTACGTGGGTACTGGTCCCGATACATGTATTATACTGATGTCGGCTGTAATCCAGAGATAGTGGGAAGCTAGAGGCCATGGTCTAATGACTGTTGTCACAGTGCTTTCCATTTGTTTAAATATATAAATAAATCCATTGATTAAAGTTCTCGTTAACACTTTGTTAAAAACATAAAATGTACACTGTCACACGTTAAAAGTGTTAAAATTGTTTAAAAAGGTATTTACCTTCGACAGACGGCCCGTTTCGACGCTATTTGTCGTCGTCTTCAGTGTCTCTTGAGTGGTTCAAGAGACACTGAAGACGATGACAAATAGCGTCGAAACGGGCCGTCTGTCGAAGGTAAATACCTTTTTAAACAATTTTAACACTTTTAACGTGTGACAGTGTACATTTTATATAAATAAATATTATGCTGATGTTTTATAATTTGTTTAAGGGGCGTGGGTAGTGATTGCTCTGCGATTAAAAAATTTCGGTACAAAAGTTTAATTCAATATTTTCCAGCTTTTAGTGCTCAGAGTGGAATAATAATTTCCATGCTTATACAATCAGTCATTCTGAATTTAGTGGTATAAAAAACAACTAATTAGTTTCGTATCCAAGTGCAAAAGAAACGCCCTAACTGATAGCCTGTTTTCCCACTTTGCTAAGTGTACTACATTCTTCAGATGCACATTACTTGCTACAATCTCCACTCATATACCTTGTATTTTTTTAACTTATGTAGTATATTGTAAATTCTAAAGCAAAATTGAGTTATATACTTCACTCCTAGTGAAATAGAAAAAATATTGAACTTAGTTTAACATTTTTTTTCAATGCATATACAGGGTGATTCACGAGGATTTACCATCACTTACGGAGCTTATTTCCGAAGACATTCTGAGCAAAAAAAGTCATATAAACATTTGTCCTAATCTCAATATTTTCAGATTTTCACTAATTTGAAGTTATTAGTAAAATACCTTTTTTATTTAGTTTTAAGGGTAAAAGAATTTTACAAAGAGAGAATGAATTATTTAGAAGTATCATTTAATTGGCTAGTGTTCTGAAGCTACAAATGTGTTGTCAGTTGCTTTCTACAGATTTTGTTTTTAAATTTTTAACTAAAAATGACATTATTCTTATGAACTTATCACAAAAATTGTTCAGGTCATACGATTTTAGGAACTTGATTCTTTACAGTTTAATTATGGATCCTAATGTACAGTCTTGAAGAATTTACAAGAGTGGCGTAATTTGTAACAATTTTTGCGATAAAGGCGAAAGAAAATGTAATTTTGTACTTAAAAAAAATAAAATAAAAAAACTGTACAAAGCAACAGTGGAATTCACGACACATTTTTAGCTTCAGAATAGTAGCTACTTAAAGAAATGATCTCCTGAATAGTTCATTCTTTATTTGTAATATTCTTTTACCTTTAGAACTCAAGAATAATGGTATTTTACAAACAATTTAAAATTAGTGTAACTCCGAAAGTATAGAGATTAGGACAAATGTTTATGTGACATTTTTTGCTCAGAATGTCTTCGGAAATAAGCTCCGTAAAGGTCGGTAAATCCTTGTGAATCACCCTGTATATATTTTTTCTCGTGTTATGTATGTGATATTCTTAAACCCGTAGGTCTACTTTATAGAACACAGCCTGCAGAAAACACTGTAAAAATTTCATGTAAATTGATTCAGTAATTTCAGAGAAAAATGCACTCAAGTTTGAAAAATGTCAACTTGTGGAAAACTGGATTAAAAAAAAAAAGAATGTATGAATTACATGCACCGCCAAATTTGAAGAGGTAATTTAAAGGGCTTATCTGCAAAAGTACCCCCCCCCCCACAATATTTATATTGTTTAAAGAGCAAGTTTTGTACTTTTTTAAAAACAAAAAATCGGGTTTTTGAACCCTATTCACTACCTCGTTCCCTTACGAGAGTGTTCTGCTTTATCTCTTTGCTGCTTTCGTTATTCAGTATTTGCTGTCATATAAAATAAATGCAAGAACGTTTATTAATAGTGTTCTTTGTTTTTATTTTAAGTAAATGATTGTTATGTATGTTAGATAAAAATGTTTTGAACTTGTTTTCATTTTCCTTCTCCATATATTCAGTTGCGTTATAAATGTTACAGATAGAATATGACTCTCTCCCACTTTTCGATGGATCTATCAGAACATGTAATAATTCATCTCTAATCACTTGCACTGTCCTATTTGATTTCATGTCATTAATACGGTTATTTCATTGTCCCTGTGTGTTGTCATCAATGGATATTACATTGATCTGTAATGTCATAGTTAGGTTTACTAACCGCTTTAATTTTTATTTTTCTGCTGTGTAGTTTTTTCTCTTGCCAAATGTAATTTCCAAAAGGGTTAAAAAAACTAACGTTTCCTGCTATTTGTTATTTACGACAGTTTTTCTTCTTGTCGGATCGTATTCTCTGAATACCATAAAATTCAGTAATCACAGTCACTACATTATCACATTATCACACTATCACCATCACATCGTCATCGTCACCAAAACCATCACTATTACCACCACCGTATTACATATATGCACCTTCTCACGTGATCTGTTCTGTACCCCTTTTGGAACTTAACTTTAGTTTGTTCTATTCTAAATTCTTGTCAGTCAATCATTCATAAATTATTTGGGAGAAATGATAAAATCTGAACGATATAATATTGTGATAGATTCTTATTATAGCAGTGTGTGATTGTTTTTTTTTAATTGTTGCTATGATACTGAAGTTGATTTAATTCAAAATCCATTTGTATGCATGCATTACTTATCATATGTTCTTTTTTTCTTTTTTGCAGGTAAGTGTGCTGACAGCGTATAGTCGATAGGTCACGGGCCACAGTAAAGAAACCTTCTTCAGGTGAGAAATTAGAGTAGTTGTGTAGAAACTTGAGCAATGTTAATTTTCTGAATGTGGATATCTGGCATGTCTTCGGTTCCATTTCGCTTGAGTTCTGCGGTATGCTTTATGCATTCTTTCTGATGCTGAAGTATTGACAATTTCACTGATGGTACGCGTTTATGTAGTATGAGAAAAGAAGATTATTTCTTACGCATTCGTTCAAACACTGAAGATTTACTGGTGCGGTTTGAATCACTTGCTCCATGATAGTAGAATATTTCGTGTCATTCATAATCATAAAGTGATTTCTCTCTCCATAAGTCGTAACACCCATTATTTATTTATTTATTTATTTACTTGTATACTTGTTTGTTTATTTGTTTGTTTCTTAGTTTGTTTATTTGTTTGTTTGTTTATTTATTTATTTGTTTGTTTGTTTATTTGTTTGTTTGTTTATTTGTTTATTTGTTTGTTTATTTATTTGTTTATTTGTTTGTTTGTTTATTTATTTGTTTGTTTATGTGTTTATTTGTTGATTTGTTTATTTGTTTGCTTGTTTATTTGTTTGTTTGTTTATTTGTTTATTTGTTTGTTTATTTGTTTGTTTGTTTATTTGTTTGTTTATTTGTTTGTTTGTTTGTTTATTTGTTTGTTTATTTGTTTGTTTGTTTGTTTATTTGTTTATTTGTTTGTTTGTTTATTTGTTTATTTGTTTGTTTATTTGTTTGTTTGTTTATTTGTTTGTTTGTTTATTTGTTTGTTTATTTGTTTGTTTATTTGTTTGTTTGTTTGTTTGTTTATTTGTTTGTTTGTTTATTTGTTTGTTTGTTTATTTGTTTGTTTGTTTATTTGTTTGTTCGTTTATTTGTTCGTTTGTTCATTTGTTCATTCATTCATTTATTCATTTATTCATTTATTCATTCATTGATTCATTGATTCATTCATTCATTGATTAATTCATTCATTGATTTATTGATTCATTCATTGATTCATTTATTCATTTATTACAAACCTCCCAACGGAGGTAGACTCTTAAGCCTCAATATACTGACAAATATAAATACAGAGTAGAATAAGAAGAAGAAGAAAAAGGAATTGATATGTGTACTAAAATCTAATTAAAATATATCTTAAGAGTGTAAATGATTATTTAAAATTTGATATGATTTTTTTCAAAACTATTGTGGCAGTGGCATGTATTAAATATGTAGGCAAACCAAACTGTTTCTTAAACCACATTACAAGCTAAAACAATACCGTGTAAACTGACCCGAGTTTATTTACTCTTCTGCATTGTTTTCCAAATATTATTAGAATCTGTGCTGGACAATCTATATTTATTTATTTATTTATTTTTGCTAATAATTGTAACATAAGATATAATATATACAGAAAAACTTTAGCTCGCCCCTGAATGTTAATGTTATGTTTTATTTAACGACGCTCGCAACTGCAGAGGTTATATCAGCGTCGCCGGATGTGCCGGAATTTTGTCCCACAGGAGTTCTTTTACATGCCAGTAAATCTACTGACATGAGCCTGTCACATTTAAGCACACTTAAATGCCATCGACCTGGCCCGGGATCGAACCCGCAACCTTGGGCATAGAAGGCCAGCGCTATACCAACTTGCCAACCAGGGCGATTCGCCCCTGAAAGAGTAGAACTCTTACTCAGGGGCGGATCCCTGAATTGAAATTAATAAGTATATAATAGAATTTGTTTTATGTCTACTGCACAATAAGAATATATAAATTTAAATTTACAATTTTTCAATTTTTATAAAATCCATACATAACTCTTTAAATTTAATACTAGAACTATTAGAATTGACAAGATTGGAATATTTAAACATAAATTTGTTATATATTCTTGGGCCTGAATTACTACTACGATTAAATACTGTAACAGTGTTGCATTTTGGTTCAAACAATCTTAAGAGAATTCATACTTTTTGTTTCATAACTATGAGAATACAATTCAAAATTATTTCGATTTTTATGTATGAATTTTATTAATGCAATATAATAAATCTGTCTTACGTTAAGAACATTAAAGTCTAAAATTAATTTTTGAGATGGAAAATCGATAGGTTTATGAAGACATATTTTAATTATTTTCTTTTGTAATAAATAAAGTGGATTAAAATTGGATTTAAATAAGCTACCCCATCCTATAATTCCATACATAATTACCGATTGAAATAAAATTAAGTAGGCCTATATTGTGCGTAATAAACTGTAGAAGAAGTAATTTGATTTGTTGTTGCTTAAATCAACGTTCACATTATTATTATTATTATTATTATTATTATTATTATTATCATTATTATTATTATTATTATTATTATTATTATTATTATTAGTACTTATTAATATGTAATGCAGTAATTTTGGTTAACCATCAGACTGTTCAGTCATGTTCATTATGTTGAGGTGAAAACATCTAGGTGGCTTTGACAGTACTAACGCTTTCTGAACTGCGCCTACGTCTCTCTTGGAGGTAGTGTTTTGTTTAAGAGCCATTTTCGCCCAAAGAATTGTGAAATACTCTCATTTTTTAACGGCTATAAATAATTATTGCGCTAACTGCAATGTCCATATTGATATGTCTTTAAAAGTTGTGGATAAAACATAAAAATTGAGGATTGAGTAATTCAATGCAACCATTGTTAAATAAATGTAGGCCTTGCATCGTTTATCAACTTTTAAACAAATGAAAGTTGTTTACTTTTACTACTGCAGTAGGAAATCAGGAAAGTTGAGGGTAACAGACGGGGTTTGTCTATGAAGCAAGTAAAGCGATAGGTTTGGAAGTAAATCCCGAAAAGACGAAGTATATGATTATGTCGCGTGGCCAGAATATTGTACGAAATGGAAACATAAGAATTGGAGATTTATCCTTCGAAAAAGGTGGAGAAATTCAAATATCTTGGAGCAACAGTAACAAATACAAATGACACTCGGGAGGAAATTAAACGCAGAATAAATATGGGAAATGCGTGTTATTATTCGGTTGAGAAGCTTTTGTCATCCAGTCTGCTGTCAAAAAATCTGAAAGTTAGGATTTATAAAACAGTTATATTACCGGTTTCTCTGTGTGGTTGTGAAACTTGGACTCTCACTTTGAGAGAGGAACAGAGATTAAGGGTCTTTGAGAATAAGATTCTTAGGAAAATATTCGGGGCTAAGAGGGATGAAGTTACAGGAGAATGGAAAAAGTTACATATCTCAGAACGACGCGCATTGTATTCTTCACCTGACATAATTAGGAACATTAAATTCAGACGTTTGAAATGGGTAGGGCATGTAGTACGTATGGGCGAATCCAGAAATGCATATAGGGGACCGGAAGGAAAAAGACGTTTGGAGAGGCCGAGACATAGACGGGAGGATAATATTAACATGGATTTGAGGGAGGTGGGATATAATGATAGAGAGTGGATTAATCTTGCACAGGATAGGGACCTATGGCGGGTTTATGTGAGGGCGGCAATGAACCTGCGGGTTCCTTAAAAGCCATTTGTAAGTAAGTACTACGGTAGGACAAGATTGTAAAAAAATGAAACAAAAACAAAGTATATTCATCGTGTCGAGGATGAACTGTGTTTGATATCCAGAAGACCAGTGATTCATGCATTGTAGCAGTGTCCCAAAGCACACTAAAAATTCCACTTTTTGAGATAAAAGTAGGGGAGAGTGGGGAAGTATCGGACATCGGGTAGTATCGGACAGTGCGTTTCTTTCATCTACCACCATATGGTAGTACCTGATTGACATGGTTACGTTTCTCTATGCGACATCACAGAAACGTAACCATGTCAATCAGGTACTATCATCGTGTGGTAAATGAAAGAAACTCACTGTCCGATATTACCCGATGTCCGATACTACCCGACTCTCCCCTATGTGACGTCATCACGACCTTGAGCGAGGTCTTCGTCTGTTTCGCAGAATGGACAATTTTTGTCCCTGCAGTGGAAGTCAGAATCGCGGATAAAATATCGCGGTGACATTGCAACTCTGTCCATTTGACCTTACGGATAATGATGCTGAATGTAACAACGATTTTTCATTTCAGTTCCATGGAGCGGAAATAGTCTGCATAAAACGCAAGTCTCGCAATATGTAATTCAACTGTAAAAAAAGATGAAACGCAATTAGTGAAACAAAAACATAAAAATAAATTATTCGTTATAGAAACGTGATTATAGGATATCCTGCAAGCGCCAAGGGTTTCAAGTTATATGTGGTGAAAATCAAAATTATAATGGAAAACAAAACGATGTTACTCGGGAGATGACATGGTCTAATTATGCAAATGCAGAAGATTGTTAAGGAGGTTGAAAAGTGGAAACTATTGTATTTTATCAAATTAAAGGAAGTATAAGGAATAAAGATTGTAATTTTTATGGGGATTATACAGGGACATTATTTTATTTTTACTAACATTTCTGGTATTTACCTGGCTATACCTTTGGATCAACGATTAAGAACCGGAAACACTGTTTACTACTCCCTTCCACGACTGGAGTTCGATGATACTGACGTAATATACAAACAAATCACTTTACTAGGTATAGGAGGGAAGAAAAGTAGTTCATTTACGTAAAGTAGGAAATACCAGGATTTAGAGTTTGATAATTTTTCATTAGGTTTTTGTTTAATCAAAATACAGTAGCCACCGGCGTGGCTCAGTCGGTTAAGGCGCTTGCCTGCCGGTCTGAAGTTGCGTTCGGGCGCGGGTTCGATCCCCGCTTGGGCTGATTACCTGGTTGGGTTTTTCCGAGGTTTTCCCCAACCGTAAGGTGAATGCCAGGTAATCTATGGCGAATCCTCGGCCCCATCTCGCCAAATACCATCTCGCTATCACCAATCTCATCGACGCTAAATAACCTCGTAGTTGATACAGCGTCGTTAAATAACCAACTAAAAAAAATACAGTACAGTATTAACAATGAGAGTTTTTACTCACGAACTGAGCTTTCCATGCAGTGTATATTATACTGTCTACAGCACATTAGCGTACACTATAGAGAGTGAAGTAAAATTGAAAAATAATTATAATATGGATATTTAAACACATTTTTGAAAATGGTGGCCGTTCATTTCGATACAGGCTTCAGTTCTAATGTGCATATTATCTCACTATAGACTATTGTACGTAATTCCAATTACCAGGTTCGTACTTCGTATCAGTAACTCATGTTGAAATAATTCTGTACCTACTCTATAAAAGAGACCTTACGTACTGTAAATTCAATCTTCACTTCTGCCCGATCCGAAAAGATAAAATTACTCAGACATGCTATCTACTGTCCGTCCAAATGGTTACATCGCAGCGTCGTAGAAAGGGAGGAAATCACCTGACAGTTAATTACTTAACGAGGCCCTTTTATTTAAGTTATTTTAAACAATTATATGGGTATAATATTACGTAGACGTCCAATTCCTAACAGATGTTAATGTTCTCAGAAAAGAGCTAAGACAGTCCAGCCACTAGCATTTACAGAGAGGCGAATAGAAGCAAGTAGGGGAAACCGGGATTCGACGTAGGCAAATGGAAAATGATTCAATATTGAAAGCTCTTTCGTCACTGGAAAACGCGAACATGTTTTTGGAACGTACTGTTTACTATGACCGTAAGGCTACTATGACTGTATATATGCGGTCTTGGATCTGTGTGGAGGACGGTTGAACTTCATTAGTACAGGGACATCATTTTATTTTTACTTCAACTTTTATTGTACCTGAATTTTTTAATGTACTTCACTCCCACCCCTTCTACTAACTAAGTTCCAACTGTGCACACAGAACTAAGGCCGCAGTACTGAGTTAGTGATTATAGTACGTTTCAGAAATATGTTCGCGTTTTCCAGTGACGAAAATTTCCAATATTGAATCATATTTTCGCACAGGTACTGTCGTCCGTTTGCCTACGTCGCATCCCGATTTCCTCCACCTGCTTCTGCTCGCTCCACTGTAAAGACTAGTGGCTGGGCTTTCTTAGCTCTTTTCTGAAAACATTAATTTCTGTTAGAAATAAATTGGACGTCTACATAATATTATGCAACTGTTTAAAATAACTTAAATAAAAGGGCCTCGTTAAGTAATTAACTGTCACGTGATTCTCCCCCTTTCTACGATCCTGCGACGTAACCACTTGGACGGACAGTAGATAGCATGTCTGAGTAATTTTATCTGTGCGGCTCGGGCAGAAGTGAACACTGAATTTACAGTACGTAAGGTACTCTTTTATAGAGCAGGTACAGAATCATTTCAACATGAGTTACTAAGTATGTAGGACGAAACTGGTAATTGGAATTAGATGCAATAGTCTATAGTGCGATAATAGGCACAAAAGACCTGTATCGAAATGAACGGCCACCATTTTAAAAAATATGTTTAAAAATCCACATTATGATTATTTTTAATTTTAACTTCATTCTCTATATCGTACGCTAATGTACTGTAGACAGTATAATATACACTGCATTGAATACGTTCGCATGGATAACTCAGTTCGTGAGTAAAAACACTTACTGTTAATACTGTACTGTATGTTGATTAAACAAAACCTAATGAAAACTATCACACTCAAAATCGCGATATTTCCTACTTTACGTAAATGGATGAACTACTTTTCTTCCCTCCTATACCTAGTAAAGTGATTTGTTTGTATTTTACGCCAGTATCATCGAACTCCAGTCATGGAAGGAGGTAACAAACGGTGTTTCCGGGTCTCAATCATTAATCCAAAGTATAGCCAGGTTAATATTAGAAATGTTAATAAAAATAAATTGATGTCCCTGTAGAAGGGGTGGGAGTGAAGTACATTAAAAAACTCAGGTACAATAAAAATTGAAGTAAAAATAAAATGATGTCCCTGTATATACACTACGTATTGTCGCACTGTTAGACTACTGTAATGCTGTCTTCTTTCAGCATACATTATAACTTAATTTTAATACTTGCCTATGTCTTGAAAATTTAACGGACGAACCGTGAATTCTTTGGAGTGTTTTGAATGCAGAAGCTTATGATTCACTCCTTTGTGTAGCAATTCGCCACATTTACAGAGTGCTGGATTTAAAAATACTTCAGGTGTGAAACCGGTTGCTTACACTCATACGCACCACGCACTTGTCACGAACTGCCGGTCATCGCCTCCTGCGATATGAGGGCTCAATTTCGTTGCCTAGCAACAGAGCACATTCCCCAGGAAAAAAGTTAAATATCATTGAAATTGATGTTACAGGTCTATCTGCGTCCATCGTTGTGGCTGAATTGCAACGTGCGTGCTTAGAGATAAAAATCGACGGTCTTTTAATGACACACTCTTAATAAACGTATTATGCAGGAATGGAAATAACCATGTAAGAGATATGTCAAGTTATCTATGATCTCATTCTCACAAATACGTTCCTTTCGCAAAGTCACAATAACCCCACCGCTAGAGTTCTCTACAGCAGACAATAACGTTGAAGAGTGCTTCCAACCTCCACTCCAAACTCCACCCTCATCCTCATCTTTAAGCTTGCTGATGCGACCGGGAACTGAGACTTTAAAAACCTTATCTACGAATCGGCTTTAGGTGCAGCCATAAGGGTTTCTGAGTTGAGTACTTCTGTGAACAGTTACTTTCTTCGGACATCGCTAAAATTTTAGATTCTATACGAAACGAAATGCGTACATTTACAGTAAAACCTTGTTTTTAACTTTCCCGTTTTTAAGAAATTATTTCAAAAGTCCCATTAGAAATACCTCAAAACAATGCACATTAACATCCGGTTTGTATGTAACCAAGGGAATAATTTAAGTAGGGCATAACTCAGTACAAATCAATAAGGTTTGAATACATTCCACTGTGGATTTAGTAGAATGCGTTTGAGTCTAACGAAAGCAGCAAACAGTTCAACGTGGTCTGTTGTGACGAGAATCCAAGCCCCCGCATAGCGGTAAGGCATCATGTCATAAACACGTACACGTCTGAGTATTTATGACAAACTAAATATTATTCGTTGCCCTAAAAGCGGCGCAATTATTAAGGATATTGCTGGAACGTTTTAGGTAATATTTATTTACTGATTTATTTATTATTGTATTTTATAGTTATATTCTTGGAAATATTACTAATTTGTATTGACGTTGTATCAGATTCACTTTTTATAATGAATTAACAACTCTTAAATATCAATTCCCAGTATGATCGATTTTTAACTGTCCATGATATTCCTTGACTTTCATCCTCTACTTAAACATGATACTTGCAGATTGCAGGGGACTTGTTATATACAGGGTGTTTCAAAAATACGGGGCATAATTTCAGGTATGTATTTGCCACATGTAGACAATCAAAATAGTTCATTACAACATGTGTCCGGAAATGCTTTATTTCCGTGTTATGGCCTTCACAACATTGAAATTCACTGGAACCATACCTCATGTTTTAGAAGACACTCCACTGATCAATCGTCAACACATTCACTTCTTGCATGATGGCGCTCCTGCACACTTCAGTCGTACGGCTCGCCGGTACTTGGATCGAAGGTTTCCTGATTGATGGATAGGTAGAGGTGGCCTAGTTGCTTGGCCTCCACGCTCACCTGATCTGAACCCTCTCGATTTCTACTTGTGGGGCCATTTAAAATCATTGGCTTATTCGTCTCCGGTGCCTGATTTGGAATCCCTTCGGAATCGAATTGTGGCATGTTCTGAGGACATACGCAATACTCCTGAAGTTTGGGATTGTGTTCGCAGGTGAATGAGACAGCGATGTGAGGTCTGTATTCAAGCAGGAGGTAGACATTTTGAACATCTTCTGTAATGACAACGACCTGCGGAAAGAAAAACTTTCCGGTGAATTTCAGTGTTGTGAAGGCCATAACTCGGAAATGAAGCATTTCCGGACACATGTTGTAATGAACTATTTTGATTGTCTACATGTGGGAAATACATACCTGAAATTATGCCCCGTATTTTTTAAACACCCTGTATAGCGCGTTATAAATACTCGTCTTTAGTCGCATTGCGAAAGGACAGAGAACCTTTCAATTTGCAGATTTAGAATTAGCGGCGTCTCTTCCGACTGCCTTCACTTGCCTTAGTCATCGAGCAGCAGACGAATGAGTCTTCTCGACTCCAATTGCACTGCGAAATGATAAAGTTTCTTTCCGCCATTTCTTCTTCGTCCTGACCTGTGATGAGTTTGATCACATACCCCTCCCCTCGCGTATGTAGTACCTAAGAGGTTACGTCCATTTTTGGCTTTCCCCCTTCAACATTTTCTAAAGCTCCTTCAGTGGAGCAGCCTAACCCGGAGTGAGAGAAGTGGTCAACAGGCTTGGAGCTCACATATTCAGTTTCTTTCAGTCCCGGACCCTTTGCAAGGACGCGTTTTGCGTACCTTTTAAATTTCTCCTCCCATTTCTCTTTCAATTCAAAGTAGGTAAACAGGATAATTTTCGAATGACTAGGAATCAGTTTAACAGAGTATAGAGTCCACACGTGTGGAGTAACGGTCAGGGCGTCTGGCCGCGAAACCAGGTGGCCCGGATTCGAATCCCGGTCGGGGCAAGTTACCTGGTTGAGGTTTTTTCCGGGGTTTTCCCTCAACCAAATACGAGCAGATTCTGGGTAACTTTCGGTGCTGGACCCCGGACTCATTTCACCGGCATTATCACCTCAATTCATTCAGACGCTAAATAACCTAGATGTTGATACAGCGTCGTAAAAAAACCCAATAAAATAAAAATAAATCAATAGAAAGTGTTTAGAATTTTAATGTTTAATGTAAATTCACTGCATACCGTTTACTATGATTTCTTCTTCTTCGTCGTCTTCTTCTTCTTCTTATTCTTCTTCTTCTTCTTCTTCTTCAATCATGAAGTCAGACTTCAAGGCATCTTAGGCTAATTATGAATGTTTTATATTCCGCATTTTTATTACAAACTTCATTTAATTTCAGTTTTTGTTTTCTTGGGATTTGCCTCAACTTTACTTATATATGTAACTTTGTCTTCTAACGAGTAGCTCCTCCTTTTACTGTCCGCCTATACTTACTACCTTTTGTTGTTTTCCTGACAGATAGATTTTGTATAGGACTTAAAGTAAACGTAGACAATATTGTACGTGTTTTAACAGTGTGAAATCTTGGTCTGTACTGTACCATCCCTACGTTTCTGCTAAATTCGTTAGCAAGGTTGTTTGGCAAGAAATCGGAAGGATATTCCACCAATTTAGCTGTTACCCAGTTGTTCACACATTATACTGTATACATGGCAATTTTAGGATTAGCGGCTGTTTCGGTCCCACATTTTCGGTAAACAGACAGATAGGTAACAGATATATGGGTACCTGACATTATCTTGGGCCACGCTTTTTCGGTCACTGGTATCTTTGGGTCACTGCATATTGGTAATGACTTTTTGGGTAATTATGGCTTATTGGTACCTTCTTCGGTCATTATACCCTCAAAATTTAATGAAATGGATGGAATAATTATTTTTATTGTAGCAATTGCACAGGATTGTACCGTCTGAGCAGGTACTATTCCATTTCTTCCTCTTCACTACAATAATCAGCCGCATGCTCACTGCTGTTGATCTTCAGTTTGTAGGCCAGTGCCCTTAAATAAACATCAACTGTTCTCTGGTCTTATAGTCCTGGTATCTTCCCACAATGGACACGATTTGCTCCTGGTTCTTGATGTAGCCTGTGTTTTGTTCAGGAGAGACGTTACAATTCTTTGCAAATATATATATATATATATATATATATATATATATATATATATATATATATATATATATATTTCGTGGGACCGAAATGTCTTTTTTTTTTACCTAAATGGCCTGGGAACAAAAATGAAAATTGACTCAAAAAGATGGACCGAAACAGCCTGAAACAAATTTGAGAGATTTAACACTATTTGAGTACATGAAATTGATCTAGTTCTCAATGAAATTGTGTTTAATTACTTACTTACTTACTGGCTTTTAAGGAACCCGGAGGTTCATTGCCGCCCTCACATAAGCCCGCCATCGGTCCCTATCCTGAGCAAGATTAATCCAGTCTCTATCATCATATCCCACCTCCCTCAAATCCATTTTAATATTATCTTCCCATCTACGTCTTTGCCTCTCTAAAGGTCTTTTTCTCTCCGGCCTCCCAACTAACACTCTATATGCATTTCTGGATTCGCCCATACGTGCTACATGCCCTGCCCATCTCAAACATCTGGATTTAATGTTCCTAATTATGTCAGGTGAAGAATACAATGCGTGCAGTTCTGTGTTGTGTAACTTTCTCCATTCTCCTGTAACTTCATCCTTCTTAGCCCTAAATATTTTCCTAAGAACCTTATTCTCAAACACCCTTAACCTATGTTCCTCTCTCAAAGTGAGAGAAGTTTCACAACCATAAAGAACAACCGGTAATATAACTGTTTTATAAATTTTAACTTTGTGTTTAATTAATTAAATAAAACTAATTAAGTTCCATTTCTCAATAAAATACTTGTAAATAGTGACTTATTTGATGGAACAGCTCCATATATGTCCAATGCTTTTTTCTTAACGTGGAATCCTCTATACGTACTTGTTTGTTTCTTAAGATTGTTCGTAAACGTATATCATGAGTAGACATCGGATTTTTAGGCACTAAAAATTGCAGTTTTAGGCGCCTAAAATAAGCTCAAAATTTGTAAAATTAGGCTCTATTTTAATGAAAATAGGCATTTTAGGCACATCAAGGTATCATACTTATTTCTTTCACTGAATTTTTTAGTTATTATACACTAAAATACGCACAAAAAAGTATGTTTAAACATTAAAAAAGAATACTATATTATATTTATAAACAGAGCTGCACAAATTTAATATATTGAAACTAATCAAATAATGATTATTGATATCAAGATTACTCATTTTAAGTTATTGAAATTCAGTTCCATGCTCAGACTTTATTATAATTATCTGCACAGTACACCACCAGAATTTTTTCTAAATTCTCCACAGTTAACCTTTGCCTTTTGTCACTGAGAATCATTTTGAAAGCAGAAAAACTTCTTTCAACCGAAACTGATGTGAGAGGCGCAAATTTTAAATTAGGTACAATAGAAACATCAATACTTACTGGAACATTTACACTTTCCCCCGATATCACTCTTGATACTTTTTCCAACAATGAAAATCCTACATTCTTATTTAATACGTTGTCCCACTTATTTTTAACTTTTTTCCCAGTTTCGCCCAAAGCAGAATGTATGTTCACTTGAGCTTCCTTTACTATTGCTATTTGGCTACAAAGAGACTGTTTTTCACGTTCTAATTGTTCAATGCTTGCAGGTATGAAAGAAAAGTTTGATGTTATGTAGGCAATATCGTTTTTCACTCGTGAGTCATTCAGACAATCTTTCACTGCTTTCACACACGCTGCACTATCAGTTTCAGGTAATTTATCAATAACTGTGACCACTTCTTTAAAATACTTAGAATAACACACCACTGACTGAATCCAGGTTCCCCATCGTGTAACAACCGGCTGAGATGGGAGTGGGATATCTGGAAAGTTCTCTCTGAATATTGAAATCCTGGATGGGGCTTTACAAAAACATTTTTTTGTGTGTTAGAAATAAACGAATTGACAAGAGGAAATTCATTCCGGATTGTTTCAGAAACCCTGTGAAGGCCATGTGCTAGACAGGTTACATGCGTGAGGTTAGGATAAAATGTTTTAAGAAGTGGAGCTGCAGCAACCATGTATATGAGGCAGCATCAGTACAAAACAACAGAACTTTAGAATCGTCTATATTACCTGAGTATAAAGACTGTAGGCCTTTATTTACAAAATAAGCAATGGCTTGGCTATTCACTTTCGAAAGTTCCTTAACACATACGAGGTGTGGAATCGAAGGTCCATCAGTACTAAGTTTTCCTACTACCATATTTGCTATATACCTATTCATAGGATCTGAGGTTTCATCCACAGAGATCCATATGTAAGAATCACCTATATCTTCCCGAATGGAAGCTAAAGTTTCATTGTATATTCTGTCTAAGTAATTTTTTCTTAGGGTCGACTCAGATGGGATTTTTTGTTTGCAGTATTTTTGTAAAAACTGTCTTAAAACCGGATTTTCAATTGCATTCCAGGGAATGTTAGCAGCAACAAACGCTCTGGTTAAATCAGCATAGAAATTGCTGCTGAGATTGGATGAAGTAGGCTGTGTTAGTAAAGTTTGTTGCAGTTGATTTTTCTGCTGAGCTTCAGCCTTATGAGCCGCTCCTTGCACATGCTGCTTTAGGTGGCACTTCTTTTCTTGCGAAATCTAAAAATGTAAAGTAAACTGAATTAAAATAAAATCCTAATTGTTGTATTGCCGTATTTCTATCACAGAGTTAGTGGGTTCGAACAATCAAAATTGTAATGACCTGCAAATACTTTAACTATCGGAATTTAAAAGGTTAAAGTGTAGTGGTCTTAAAAAGAATTATACCTCAGGATAGCTCAGTCAATGTATAAATATTATAGGCCTACTCATTAAAATTAATAGAATTTATATATTTCAACTATTGTTACATACCTGTTTGCTACAAATCTTGCAGAATATTATTTTTCCATCATAAGTGAATTCTGAATATTCTGTTAGTCATTGCCGGATCAATGTAGATTTTGCACTTATATTTTTCGGCATTATCGCGTTAAACTTCACAGGAAAACGTCCTACCGCTCAAAACTTCTCAACACAAATAAGGTGAGGGAAAGAGCAACTCTTAACGAGCATTCAAATGAACCGTTGTTATTGAGATTCAATTGGACAAAAATACAAAGTTCCACTTGGTGTTGCATTTGCTGGTAGTGTTAACACTAGGAGGGCCATTCTTTTAAATATTTTGTAACGGTTTACCCTACTAATTCGCAGTTTTACGAATTTTCATAAATATTTCAAAAACACTCTTTCTCCAAAAATTGTGATTTTATGACACTCTGAAGGGCAGTACAGCTAATCGATTTCAGACCGAAAACAGTCATTTTTATAGTATAGTATATCTCTGAATCGGTAGCAGCACATGTTGTGATTGTTGCCTGCTTCAAAACTAAGGTTGGTTCTTTGTCGGCATTTATGCCTCCAAACATGTTACATTCGGTGAAATCAATTCGAGTGTCGTGAGATTCAAAACATTTTGTTTCCTTTATCAATGGTTTCATAGCCGGTGTGAAGCAAACTTTCCACTTTTTAAATGCCTTAAATTTCGCAGTGAATGCATGTATAAATTATAAAAAGTAAGAGTAAAATGCGAAACTTTACAGTGAGTTAGGCATTTTTAGGCGAATATTAACAAATTAGGCTCTAATAACCGTTTTAGGGCATTTTAGGGCACTATAAAACTCTTTGAATACCTTTCAATTTCCATGAAACACAAATATTAATAATTATTTTTACTTTTCTCCTAAAGAAACAAAATAGGCATTTGCCCTTGAATCCGATGTCTGATCATGAGTAATGGTTCTTATCTTTAATCACTTCATGAAGTAAATAGGCTACACGATCTGCATCAGTTCCGGGAAAAAGGAACACAACGTTTATTGTTGCGTGAGTGCATAGCTTAGTGCAATTGCTGTGTGTGCCAGTTCTGCAGCTGGACAGCGATTGCAACAGTGTTTCCGTTAAACCCACATTCTACTTTTAACTGCGAATTACTTACAGTGAATCAACCTATAATTATTATGTTATTTCTTGTTGTGGCTCCTAAATAGCTATGGTCACGTGAAGTTTTTTGTTCAAATGATTAATATAGACCTCTTTAAGACCTAAAATTCTTGCCTGAAGAAGTTTCCGAGTGCTGCCACAATTCTACACATGGTAATTTGCCCGACACTTCGTGTAGATAAACGGTCTTTAAACTTGGTACTCTTTCCTGTGCACAAACAATTATCACGATACTTGAACTCTTTTAGTAAATTTAGATTTTGTGTTTATTTTTAAATTAAAGTCAGTTGTGTCTCACGGGGAGTGATGGCTGAAATTTCTATTTTCTACAATTCTGTAGTGCTCGGGAAAAGTGGCAAAAGTAAAAAATGTTTATTTTACAGGAGAAGGAAAAAAACTGTCTTCGCACTGGTTTATGTCGATTTGATTTTCTCCTGTATGAATTATTGTAATGGGAGAAATACGTATCTTTTCCCAAGTGAACAGATCTTCCGTAAGTTGCCAATAAATTAATAAAAAATGTTTGTGGAAACTGACTTATGCCTCTTTTCCCAAGCATTGCAGAATTTTTAAGCTAGAGATCTCATATTTTGTACATTTCATCTCTTTCCTATAAGTAGTCTTGCATGTAAGTTTCAGTATTGTCAGTTGAACGATTTTTTAGTTGTTCGAATAATAATAATAATAATAATAATAATAATAATAATAATAATAATAATAATAATAATAGTAATGTTTACTGCCAGAAAAATGGAATGCAAAGAAATTGTAAATTAACAAAATTCTACCACTCCCTTGAAAGAGATGTAAATATGAAATGGTACAATAATGCATTTTCAAGACAGTTTAATATTTCAGTAAGTCAATTAATATTTCATTCTATTAGAGTGTTTCTTCTAATCTTTATTATGTACCGTCTTGTAATCGTGTAATAGTCAATTAATGGGTTAGGTACAGCTTACAGCAATAAAATTGTTGGAAATATTCAACATTTTTTTCCTCCATTACTGTATCTTGTACAATAATGAAAATTGGTATGTGTAAAACACTGTCCTTCTGCTATACGAAAAGAATATTTTTACGATTTAAGTAATTATATATATATATATATATATATATATATATATTTTTTTTTTTTTTCAAAATTCAAAATGGTGGGAGTTTACTGTGCAGTGATGAAGCTTTTCCCTCGTGACTCATAAACTTGTTAACTTTTTCATGTTCTCTCTTTTTATTTAATTGCTGAAACTGATGTTTACAATATCATGCTCTTTCAACTACATTCCTTAATAAATTTTTATGTTTATTTTGTGTTAGAAGATAATACTGATATTTGACCATTTTTTAAATGAATTTATTTTTATCAAACAATCTATTCAAGTTAGAGAGTGGTCTTGCATCATATTATAGATATGACATGCATAAATACACACAAAATCTTTCATCATAGAATAGTTTTTGAGTTATGTGGGAAACGCTTCATCACTGCACAATGAGCTGAATTTTGAAAAAAAAAAAATAAATAATCGTAAAATTATTTTTTTTAATATAGCAGAAGGACAGTGTTTTACACACACTAATGTTCATTATTGTACAAGATACAATAATGGAGGGGAAAAAATGTTGAATATTTCCACAATTTTACTACTGTAAGCAGTACCTAACCCCTTTAATCCTACTCGAGTTTTGTTTTTCACTAGATAAATCAAAACATCTTGTGAGATTATTGTAGATTGTTGTTCAGTCAACTGTCCGAAGACAGGTCTGAACCTCGGAAGTGATACCAAGAAGGCCCACTTATGAGGCAACTAGGCCAGGAGATAATGGGGTAGAGTGGCCAGTTCCTTTCCCCTTCTATTGCATACATCGCCCAATAGCTACATATTATATTATTCAAACTTCAGAAGCATACAAACAATTGTTCTTCCTCTGACACATAACGCCAAGTGAGATGTACTGCCTGATAAATAGATGTAGAGCCAGAACCTCAATCAGAGGATTACTGTAGATAATGTTTACATTATCGAAATTATGTTGCAGTGTGAGAGATTGTATACTGATACTGGGTCAGTGTAGAAAGAGAAACGTTGTGCATGTCGAAGCATTGAAACACTTACTGTCATGTATGTACGAACACATTCTTCACTATTAAGAGTATGAGAATTTAAGTGAAATGCCAATGGCTGACAGACTGAGCTACGTCTGGCCTTCGACAACGTGGAGTCCCCCACTCTGAAGTGTGTAGAATATGCAACTCACAAAACGGATTTTGTCTGCTACCTGTCGCAACAGAGATGGGGAAATAACCCGGGGCCGGATCTCAAGAAGGAAGCTGCATGTGTATATGTAGCCTCGTTTTTTATTCTTAAAATTGGACGACATCGGTTCTCTCTGTACAGGTTTTAATATGTAGTATAATTTTAACACATTTACTTATTTATTTATTTTATTTATTTGTTTTTTTGTTTTTAGTTTGTTTGTTTCTTTGTTTATTTATTTATTTACTTATTTATTTGTTTGTTTATTTATTTAGTTATTTATTTATTTACTTACTTACTGTACTTATTTACTTACTTATTCACTTACTTACTTACTTACTTATTCATTTAATTGTTTGTTTGTTTGTTTACTTACTTATTTACTTACTTATTTATTTATTTATTTATTTATTTATCTATCTACTTATCGTCTTATCTACTTATTTATTTATGTATTTATTTATTTCTGCACAGAATCTATACTAATAATAAATCTGTAGGCGAAATTTTTCTGGTAATTTTCGATTTTCCAAAAATAATTGATCCTAACATATATAATTAACCACCCTGAAACGGAAAATCGCATTTTTGAAATTTTTGTTTGTATGTCTGTCTGTATGTTTGTTACCTTTTTCACGCGATAATGGCTGAACCGATTTATATGAAAATTGGAATATAAATTAAGTTCGTTGTAATTTAGATTTTAGGCTATATGGCATTCAAAATACATTATTTAAAAAGGGGGTTATAAGGGGGCCTGAATTAAATAAATAGAAATGTCTCGCTTATTATTGATTTTTGTAAAAAATGTTACATAGCAAAAGTTTCTTTAAAAATGATTTCCGATAAGTTTTATTCTTTACAAAATTTTGATAGGACTGATATTTAATGAGATAAATGAGTTTTAAAATTAAAATAACGCCATCTAAGACGGTGCAATGAAATAACAAATGACTTCGTCTATAAGGGACCTTGGACAACGACAATCGAAAAAGGGGCCTTGGACAGCAACAATCGAAAGCTATTGAACTTAGCCTATAGACAATATTTCTGTGTTTGTATGAAGTAATATCGGAAGCTAAATCAACAGATTTGTATAATTAATTATTATTTCATCATTGGAAAGTGTAGTTTCTCTAGATGGACATAATGCTATAATGTTATTACAGTAACTTCTGAGTGGTCTCTGGACCAAAATGATCGCATTTTAATTATTTAAATACAATTTAAATTAAGTAACATATTAAACGATTTATCCTTCTATCAAACACGGCTGTTTCCTGGATCAAACGTCATATTTTAATTATGTAATTACTTTTATATTTATTTCTAATAGGTGCAGCGGAGCGCACGGGTACGGCTAGTACAAAATAAATACATATTATTGACGTAGCGCACATCCGTTTGAGCAATCTCGTATTCGGTGGCTGTGCCTATAAATAACTATTTTGTACTAAATGGAACATAACAAAGATGCAATAAAATTAGAAAATCAATACAGTTATTACAAAACAGGGATAATTACGAAGATAAAAGTAGAGAATCAAGTCAAGAACAGAATGAATAAACAGTATATTGAAATTAAGAAAAATTGAAAAGGGAGATGAATGCTAAATAATTTGCATAATGTTTTTCTTACTTACAAATAACTTTAAAGGAACCCCAAGTTCATTGCCGCCGTCACATAAGCCCGCCATCGGTCCCTATCCTGAGGAAGATTAATCCAGTCTCTATCATCGTATCCTACCTCTCTCAGATCCGTTTTAATATTATGTTCCCATCTACGTCTCGGCCTCCCTAAAGGTCTTTTTCCCTCCGGCCTCCCAACTAACACTCTATATGCATTTCTGGATTCGCACATACGTGCTACATGCCCTGCCCATCTCAAACGTCTGGATTTAATGTTCCTAATTATGTCAGGTGAAGAATGCAATTCGTGAAGTTCTGCGTTGTGTACCTTTCTCCTTTCTCCTGTAACTTCATCTCTCTTAGCCTCAAATATTTTCCTAAGAACCTTATTCTCAAACACCTTTAATCTCTGTTTCTCTCTCAAAGTGAGAGTCCAAGTTTCACAACCGTACAGAACAACCGGTAATATAACTGTTTTATAAATTCTAACTTTCAGATTTTTTGACAGCAGACTAGATGACAAAAGCTTCTCAACCGAATAATAACAGACATTTCCCAGTATTTATTCTGCGTTTAATTTCCTCACGAGTGTCATTTATTTTGTTGCTGTTGCTCTAAGATATTTGAATTTTTCAGCCACTTCTAAGGCTAAATCTCCAATTTTTATGTTTCCATTTCGTACAATATTCTGGTCACGAAACATAATCATATGCTTTGTCTTTTCGGGCTTTACTTCCAAAGCTATCACTTTACTTATATAATAATTGTCTAATAATATTTTGCCTTATAATATGTAAAGTTTCTGTGGATGAAATAATGATGGTTCCAAAGCTGAGCTAAATTCATTTTCAACAGGAAAATTCATATAATACACAATATAATAAAATTACAGTACATATAATGATTAGTAGAGTAATGTATTGTAATATACAGTATAATATTTGATGCATTGTCTCACGGTGCACTGTAGGTACTGTGAGGCTGAAAGCATGACTTCAATCTGTAATGTTATTACTCCCAGCCCGCTTTCCCGCTGCACTTCCTGCTTGGACATTGTATAACTTCGTACCTTAAGGCCAAGGCTGAGCTGGCCTCTGTACGTGATAGTTATCGCTTGAGCTGTACAACGCGGTGAGAGGCTCTACAATGGAAATGAAGCCAGAGGCCTTGCATTGCACCCAGGTATTAACTTCTTACCTATAACAAGGACTGCTGCAGAAGACGTTTAAGATTATGAATGTAATAAAAACACTGGCATATCTAATGTACCGTGTTTACACTTTTTAAATTGAAGACAGCTTAATTTGGAATGTGTAATACTACGTTGTTTCAAAGACATAAACATAGCATTCGTTAACAGTGAATTAAATAACAAACGAGGAAGCCGACCAACTAGGGAAGACTGCAGCATCTTCTAACATGAATCCCTTTTACACGAAATGTGCTTTCACTTACAGTAGAACCTCTATTATCCGTGGTAATGAAGGGGATGGACTGGACAGTTAATCTAAAAGATTGGGTAATCAGTACCATATAAAATTCATAAATTAAGTTCATAATACGAGTATTTACAGTTTCGTAATTTAAAGCTCCTGTCTCACTGCAACCACTCGCTCTTCATACTATGCACAACACCAGGCATGTCAATTGATGCCCACAGGAGCAAGCGCGCGCTTTAGAGCCCAGGAGAGCCTGAGCGCTTTACAGCGGAAAGGAAAGAGACAGACGAAAGAGGTGGTATATGCCGCTTAGTCGAGCTATATCCAGGGTTGGCCAGCACTGATTCAATACATAAAGGGAAGAGAAGTTATTAAAACTGTATCAATGTTAATTTTTAGATTTGTCTGAGAAGTATAAGTGTATTATAAGAATGTAACTTTTAATTTCAATGCTCATTTTTCACAAGTTTGATTTTTTTTTATTCAAAAGAAATATTTTCTCAACTTTTCGTATAGAAAAGTGAAATTTTCAGGCCTATTTATTTAGTAGCCTTAAAGAATGTTTTCGTAAATCTAATATACCGTATATACGTATTACTGAAGATAGTGTATTGAAAATTTTGAAAATATTCGCATGGAAATTGTTTGTAAGGAAATTAATTAACAAAGGAACTACTGTTACATCATAAACAAAAGATACGTGCCCATGTGTTGTAAAAATATCAGCTCTAGGCTTATAGCTTCAGCAGATTTCGAGAAAATAATTTAATATCCTAATGATAGGAAGTTGCTCACAAATATCACCATAAAAGCATAATGCGATAAGAGTTTTGTTATGTAATATTAGCTACACTTAAAACAGATACAGTACCTAGGTAACTTTGCTTTGTGCTGTAATATTGTTTTGATTAGTTTATTGATTACTTTTGTAAGGCTAAAGATACCATCAATATAAATTCCAACTTATCATGTCCTGCTCAATCTCTTTCTTTGGAATATCACTTTCTTTATGAATGATGTGTTTCATCCACTTAATACAGTATAATATTATACTACTATGGAATTTAAGTGAATATTCCTTCTTAACTCTCTATTATGTTATTAAGATTTAAAACACAAGTGCAATATTAAGAAATCAGTGTTAGTACTTTTGTTTTACAGACAATATAGATAATATTAAACAGAAAGAAGCCATATAAAAATAACGACATAAAATTTCACGTTCCGTTTGAAGTTTGTGCACCACTGTTTTCATAATCCAACAGGTTGCTTATTCATATACACAACTTAGTGCTTGCTGCCCGCGCACGACGTCAAGGTCAGAAAAATGCGCATGCTTTGACATCACTGCACTACACTATACAATATTATGCTGGTTATAACCAATAAATACAATGTAGTAAAATAATATGTACATAGAATATTACCCTTGTTTTCTATTTTATTAATTTTTAAGTAGATTATTTTACGACGCTGTATCAACATCTTAGGTTATTTAGCGTCTGAATGAGATGAAGGTGATAATGCCAGTGAAATGAGTCCAGGGTCCAGCACCGAAAGTTACCCAGCATTTGCTCAAATTTGGTTGAGAGAAAACCCCGGAAAAACCTCAACCAGATAACTTGCCCCGACTGGAACTGGTTTGGCGACCAGAAGCGCTAACCGTTGCTCCGCAGGTGTGGACTGTTTTTTATTAAATGAGGCACAGTTGTAATTCCAATCTCGTATTCTGCTGCGGTAGGTCCTTTTCTAAACCGCTCAATTATTAGTCCCCCCCCCCCAATAAATAATACAACAGATTTTCTTTTGATATCCGTGGAAGGCAGACTGAGTGGTGCAAGGGTTAGCAATTGTCTGGAAGTTCTTGGGGTTATTTCTTTGAAAGAAGGTAGTGACAATTTTAGAAGCTGGGAAAAACAGCCCTTCCACAAATAACTATTTCTGTTTCCGGCAGCAGCAGAATTTCTATTACATGTTGTGTAATGGTAAAGCTTTGTAATAAAAAAAAAAAAAAAAAAAGTTATCAACATTGTGCAGTAGGGCATATTTCATATTTTATTCAGCAGAGAAAAAAAAACCGATAAAGAATCGGATAATCCGCTAATCGGTTAATAGGGTGGCGGATAATCGGGGTTTTACTGTAGTAAGCTTTCAAAAGAGCAAAAGCTTATATAGAACACTTACTTACTTACTTATTGGCTTTTAAGGAACCCGGAGGTTCATTGCCGCCCTCACGTAAGCCGGCCATAGGTCTCTATCCTGAGCAAAATTAATGCAGTCTCTATCATCATATCCCACCTCCCTCAAGCCCATTTTAATATTATCTTCCTATCTACGTCTCGGCCTCCCCAAAGGTCCTTTTCCCTCCGGCCTCCCAACTAACACTCTATATGCATTTCTGGATTCGCCCATACGTGCTACATGCCCTGTCCATCTCAAACGTCTGGATTTAATGTTCCTAATTGTGTCAGGTGAAGAATACAATGCGTGCAGTTCTGCGTTGTGCAACTTTCTCCATTCTCCTGTAACTTCATCCCTCTTAGCCCCAAATATTTTCCTGAGAACCTTATTCTCAAACACCCTTAACCTATGTTCCCTCTCAAAGCGAGCGTCCAAGTTTCACACCGTACAGAACAACCGGTAATATAACTGTTTTATAAATTCTAACTTTTAGATTTTTAGACAGCAGACTGGATTGTAAAAGTTTCTCATCCGAATAATAACAGGCATTTCCCATATTTATTCTGTGTTTAATTTCCTCCCGAGTATCATTCATATTTGTTACTGTTGCTCCAAGATGTTTCAACTTCTCCACCTCTTCAAAAGATAAATTTCCAATTTTTATGTTTCCATTTCGTAGAATACAATACAATAACTCTGGTCACGAGACATAATCATATACTTTGTCTTTTCGGGATTTACTTCCAAACCTATCTCTTTACTTGCTTCCAGTAAAATTCCCGTGTTTTCCCTTATGTAGAACACTTGATAAGAGAAATGAGTAAATAGTACAAGAGATAAAGTAACACGAGAAATTTATTTTCTAGCCTTCCAACACTGTTTTGATACCACGTCATTAACTCTATCATCATCTTCATCATTATCACCATCACCTTATAGTCCCTGACGGTTGTATGCCTGTAAACAGGTTTCGCTTAGTATGGCACCGTTCGGAAGATAACATGGCAAGTAACAGTGCACTTAACAGTGATTCAGCACGTGAGCTTTCGGGAATAAAATCTCGCGACTTGCACAATATATTATAGACGTAATATAGTTTTCTATTTTTTGTTATATCTTTACTCCAGATTATAGAATTTGAAACATTTATTGCTTTACCGGATTTAGTGATTCGTTCTTGTATTTGTCTTATGTGTATCATCAATTATAAATAAATAAATAAAGTAAAAAGATTGCAAGGAATAGCATTAGATCTGATTTTCAATAGGCTTAAATTACATGTTTTTGAAATTTCGATATAGCGTCTCCATACAATAACTGTTTTTATTAATTAAAAATGTAATCTTTGGAACTTTTCGGGTGAATTGGAGTGTATATATCTTGAATATGAGGGAAATATATCCAATATCTTGGAGGTAAATGACTGTACGAAATCAGAAAAGTGCATCACAGGTTGGAATATCTGTCAAAATACATGCTACACTGGTTGGCGAGTTGGTATAGCGCTGGCCTTCTATGCCCAAGGTTACGGGTTCGATCCCGGGCCAGGTCGATGTCATTTAAGTGTGCTTAAATGCGACAGGCTCATGTCAGTAGATTTACTGGCATGTAAAAGAACTCCCGGGACAAAATTCCGGCACATCCGGCGACGCTGATATAACCTCTGCAGTTGCTAGCGTCGTTAAATAAAACATAACTTTTTTTACATGTTACAAAATTGTTTACTTTTCAGACTGAGAAATACTGAATACTTGGGCAGTAGTTGCACTTCCAACACTGTACCACTATTGCGGCATCATTAACAGTATCTAATCTCCCATCCCTCGTATTAGAGGGGTAGTATCATTGTGATGAAAGGGGTTGTTTGGTGGCTTGTTTCCTCGGCATGGGTCAACGTTTCCATTTATCAGTACATTAACAATTTCTACCGCGTCATGTCGAAGATGACCACACATCCAGCCAGTCCTGCCTTGCTGTGTAATTACATTGAAAGGGAGAGTGTGTGCTTGCAGGGCGCTGCATTACCCGCCGGATGTGCCGGTGTTTAAGGTCACACGGCTCAGTTATGAGGCAGGCTATTGTCGCCTCTTTGTTCCGACTTGAATACAGGCAGGGTGAGAAAGTGAACGCGGCATAGCGTGCAACAGTGTGTTTCGAGACCTAATTTCCAAGCAGAAATTTCTTATGTAAGCCGTTAATCGAAAAACGCTGCACACTGGAATTAGAATCCCATGAATTCCTCGTGTTTCTAAGAAACCCGGAACTTCATTGCCGCCCTCACATAAGCCCGCCATTGGTCCCTATCCTGAGCACGATTAATCCAGTCTCTACCATCATATCCCACCTTCCTCAAATCCATTTTAATATTATTTTCCCAGCTAAGTCTCGGCCTCTGCAAATGTCTTTTTCCCTCCGGCCTCCCAACTAACACTCTATATGCATTTCTGGATTTGCCCATCCGTGCTAAATGCCCTGCCCATCTCAAACTTCTGGATTTAACGTTCCTAATTATGTCAGGTGAAAAATATAATGCGTGCAATTCTGTGTTGTGTAACTTTCTCCGTTCTCCTGTAACTTCATCCCTCTTGAAATCCGTTCAGCCATTATCGCGTGAAAAGGTAACAAACATCCAGACAGACTGACAGAGAGACAGACAGACAGAAAAGTATTTTGAATGCCATATAGCCTAAAATCTAAGTTACAACGAACTTAATTTATGTTCCAATTTTCATTGAAATCCGTTCAGCCATTATCGCGTGAAAAGGTAACAAACATCCAGACAGACAGAAAGACAGATAGACAGAAAAGTATTTTGAATGCCATATAGCCTAAAATCTAAGTTACAACGAACTTAATTTATGTTCCAATTTTCATTGAAATCCGTTCAGCCATTATCGCGTGAACAGGTAACAAACATCCAGACATACTGACAGACAGACAGACAGACAGAAAAGTATTTTGAATGCCATATAGCCTAAAATCTAAGTTACAACGAACTTAATTTATGTTCCAATTTTCATTGAAATCCGTTCAGCCATTATCGCGTGAAAAGGTAACAAACATCCAGACAGACTGACAGACAGACAGACAGAAAAGTATTTTGAATGCCATATAGCCTAAAATCTAAGTTACAACGAACTTAATTTATGTTCCAATTTTCATTGAAATCCGTTCAGCCATTATCGCGTGAAAAGGTAACAAACATCCAGACAGACTGACAGACAGACAGACAGAAAAGTATTTTGAATGCCATATAGCCTAAAATCTAAGTTACAACGAACTTAATTTATGTTCCAATTTTCATTGAAATCCGTTCAGCCATTATCGCGTGAAAAGGTAACAAACATCCAGACAGACTGACAGACAGACAGACAGAAAAGTATTTTGAATGCCATATAGCCTAAAATCTAAGTTACAACGAACTTAATTTATGTTCCAATTTTCATTGAAATCCGTTCAGCCATTATCGCGTGAAAAAGTAACAAACATCCAGACAGACAGACAGACATACAAACAAAAATTTCAAAAAAGCGATTTTCGGTTTCAGGACGATTAATTATACATGTTAACACCAATTATTTTTGGAAAATCGAAAATTACCAGAAAAATTTCGCTTACAGATTTATTATTAGTATGTAGATTATTAAGACTAAATTATGTAAATATTATGAAGATATAATTAGTGAAGAACAAAATGGCTTCCGGAAGGGCAGATCATGCTGCGATGGATATTTTACTATGCAAATTTTGATTGAGAAGCATCGAGAATTCGATATAGAAACACATTTGGCATTTATTGATTTTATAAAAGCATTTGATAAAGTGAACAGAATTTTGTTATTCGAAATTTTGACAAAGGATCAGATCCCAAAGCAGATCATATATAATATTTATAACCTTTATAAATCAAACCTTATTGCAGTAAAAATAAAAGAAAAAATAAGTCATTGGACGGAAATAAACTCAGGAGTCAGACAAGGTTGTGGCCTCTCTCCTTTGCTTTTTATCGTTTATATGAATGCCATTGTGAAAGATTTTAGAGAAACAAAACACGGATATATCACTATTAACAGAAATTTAAAATTAGATGTAATAACGTTTGCAGATGATCTTGTTTTACTAGCAACATCAGAAGTTGATGTACATAATTTAAATTTAATAGCTCAAAAATATTCAATGGAAATATCCATTAACAGAACAAAAATAATGGCCTTTTGTGATAAATATCCAATACCAAGCAAAATTTGTTTAAATAATACAATTTTGGAAAGAGTTTAATTATTTAGGATATAAACTTTCTTTTGTTGAAAATTTGGATTTATCAGAGAAAATTGTAAAATTCAACAAATCAATGGGCATCATTAATAGAGTTTTAAAACCTTCATTAGTACAAAAATCAACTCATACTCGTCCTTATTAAATAACAGCTCGATCAGTCTTATGTTATTGGAGTGAAGCGTGGACTGTAAGGACTAAAGATGAAAGTAGACTAACAGCTTTCGAGATGAGATTCATGCGCCGAACATCTGGCTACACTAAATGGGATCGAAAGAAAATGAACGTATCCTTCAAGAACTTAATGTGTCACCAATACTGGACTATATCTCCAGATATCAGTTAAACTGGAAGGAACACGTCTCAAGAATGGTTTCATCCAGGATCCCTAAGGCAATAATGAAGTATCGTCCAAATGGGAAACGGTCACTTGGTCGACCTATGAAAAGATGGCAAGAAAATCGCTTTTTCAGGCCGTAACAGTTCTTTTGGGGCTAGTACTTGACAGGATGATGATTATGATGATGATGATGATGATGAAATAAAATTGAGACACAGATTTGGAAATTACCAAAGGAGCTGTAGTTAGAATTACATTGAAATACATGGTATTTAAACGTACAAAATGCTTATGTAAGTTAGGTACAGAATCTCTGAAAATATTCAAAATTGAGCCAGAAACACATATTCTCACATACGTTACATCTCGTCTTGTGCAGGAAATAATATTACTTTACAACCCCATTACAAGTGCCAGACCGATGTCTACCTGGGTTTATCTCTTTGCGGTATCTACTTCTAGAAGAATTGACTGATTTATTACCGGTATACTGATAACTGACAAAGGCTTGGTTAGATGGTATAACAAATAACAGATAACACATTTTATAAGTATGTAAGTAGTCGTATAGGACAGGGGTAGCCAATATATGACACTCGTGTCACCAGGTGGGACGAGAACTCGTTTTCGATGTAGGATGTCTAAAATATCTAAACATTGTGACGTGATGTGACATTCTAAGCATCGTTTTCAGAATCTACTCGTGAAAATGAACTAAAAACATGTATTATCTTCACGGAAGTAAATTTGTATGTATGTATGTATGTATGTATGTATGTATGTATGTATGTATGTATGTATGTATGTATGTATGTATGTATGTATGTATGTATGTATGTATGTATGTATTCACACTGCAATGGGCATATACCCGGTGGCAGTGGTAACTAATTAGCCTACACTCAATAATGATAAGGGAACAACGCCATTAAGAACAAAAATAATTATTAATAATGAAATCATAGAGCAAGTGAACTGTTTCAATTACCTAGGCTGCATGATATCATATGAACAAATTAACGGCATAGATAGGAAGCTCTCTAAATTCCAGCAGTTAATTGGCACGATAAAAAGAACACTAAAGAAGAAAGTTAGGACTGACACAATTTTAAAATTTTACAAAACAATGGCGATTCCAACATTAACCTATGGATCCGAAACCTGGTGTATGACAACTCAACAAATGAAGAGAATAGAAGCAGCTGAAATGAGACTGCTAAGGCCAATAGCAGGATATAGCTTATTGGACCACAAGCGAAATGAAGACATACGACAGGAGCTAAATATGCCAAATATTATAGAAACTATCACAGAATATAGGAATAAATGGCATGAACATATATGTAGGATGCAACCAACTCGCATTCCATACCGACTACACCATTATAAACCCCAAGGGAGAAGACGAATCGGACGCCCTAGAAAACGCTGGAAAGACCAATTTTAATATTGCTATGGAGACGAAACGGGCCAATGGGCCCAAATCGTATTGTTGATGATGATGATGATAATGATAATAATAAAAACAATTAATAAAAATACTATTAATAATACTAACAATAGTTAATAATAATAATAATAATAATAATAATAATAATAATAATAATAATAATAATAACAGGGAACATCCTAAAATAAATGAAGCACGATCACTTAAAATAACATTTAAAGTATATCTAATTTGTATCTTAACTCTAAGTTCGAACTAAAACCCACGAGTATGATATATTCATACCTGCACAAGTACCTTTCAGCACTACACTCATTTCGCTGTCAGCTCACTCACTGCACTGGAACTACGACACAGTTTACTGATTCTATTCTGATTTCACTAACATTTCAAAAACCTTCCACTGTTCAAATGGTTTGCACTGCCACTATAAACTATAAAGCTTCACTGACAGAAACACACTTCACTTACACAACTCACTTCACTGACACAACACACTTCTTCACTGATACAACACTTCAATAAAAAAAATCAATATATAACAAATAGCGTGTATAATATACTACCGTCTATTAGAAAAGTCCTTAAGCCTATTTTTAAATACATTTTTGGTTATTGGTAAAGCGTTTAGTAAGTCTGCAGGTAAAGCATTCCAGTCCCTGATAGTACGATTGAGAAAAGAAAACTTTCCAGTGTCCGTCCTCTGTCTCCTTTCCCTCAATTTATATGAATGGTCTTCCTTGAAGAATAATTTGGCGGCTACAACCTATTTTTTTATTTCTCTCCAGGCAGGCTCACCTCTGTATGTTTTGAACAGTGCGCATAATCCAATTCGCGTTCTCCTGTCCGTGAGTGTGTCCCATATGTTGGGTAGTGTAATTAGGCTATATGGTTTTCTTTTCGGAGATTTTCTCCAACTATAAGGTGAATGTTTGGTGATCTCGTGACGAATCCTTGTTCTTATTTCGCCAGAGTATCACTCGTCACCAATTTCACTGACGCTATATATCGCGCAGTAGATATCGATTGCATATACTCGCAGTATGCACTTTCACGAATTATGTTATTCGTTTGATTACATACAGTATATATTATATTTAAAATTAACTGTACAACGAAAATTAAAATCCTGAAGAAACAATGACAGCAACACTTCTATACTGTTTTCGCTGTAAGAAAAATCCTAATGTAAACACAAGCACATGACTGTCATATCCGTGATTGGCTCACAGTCGAAACAGTCACACAACGCAGGAAAATATAGTCCGTATTTGGAAACCATAATCTTGTATTATTTGAAAATAAAAAATTAAATTCTAGTTGTTAAATACAATGAAACATACAACTTCACTCATACGTAAAAAGCTATGTAAAAGAAAAGCTAATTTTATATTTTGTTATGTACTATGAACGCGGATGAATACCAACAGTAATACTAAGGTAGTCTGTTCTTGTAACAAGCTGGCGTCACTTGAGCTCGTAGCTGTTCAAGTAAGCACGTGAAGGCTTCTGCGTCCTCGGTGTGTGTGATTATTAAACATAAGAGTGGAAACCCTCTGAAAAGTGGAGAAAAACGAATAGTCTTAAATGTATGTAATAAATTATGTGAGTTTTAATGACAGTAATTTTAAAGTAAATGATTCCTAAGCAAACGAATGCATAGTAGTGAGGTTAGGCCTACTTGACGAGTGACGGGAAATGTTTAACATGAAACAGAATGTACAAAAGTAGGCGGCAACATGTACTGAGAATCTATGGCGCCAAACAGTGGCCAATGAAGCCTCACTTCAGTCACGTGCTATTGTTTATATTAGGATTTTTCTTACAGCGAAAAGATTATACTAAAGAGAGTTGCTTTGTGTTCTCTCAGCGAGATGACTGAAGTACGTGCAACAATGCTGGACGGTTGCCACAGCAATGTAAATAAAACCGTGTAACGGTTGAGGCAGGTCAAGTAGGCTACTGTAATTTTCTCTTGCGTGCCGTCATAGAAGCTGTTTGAACGCTTCTTTTAACAGCGCCAGTATAATGCAATTTCGTTCATGTAAGTTTTTCGTAAAATGAGGGAATAGATTCTAAATAAATCACTAATGGCGATATTGTATCGCACGTAGTATTTATGCCTCTACCTTTTGGAAAACAGTCCTAAAGCTTCTACCAGCTACAGCTTACAGCTGTTTCGGTACTATTCGACACCATCCTCAGAGCCTACTAGATCTCGGCGCTATCTCAACTTCGCTGCCTGTTGTGTGGGTGCGTTCGTGTGATGAAGACTTCTGTCAAATAGTGTGTGTGTTCTGAAATTGATCTGTGTGTTGAGAATTTGATTGGGGTGTGTTTTAGTGTGTCTGTATATTTCATATTGTTCTAGTGTGTTTAGTGTTTGGTTTTTGGGTTGTATGTGTAGGATTTCCATGTCTGTATTTATGTTATTGTATGTGTGGTCAGCATTAGTTATGTGTTCGGCATATGTAGATGTATTGTGTCCTCTGGTTATTGCTTTAATGTGTTCTTTGTATCGAGTTTGGAATGATCTGCGTGTCTGTCCAATGTAGAACCTGTCGCAACTATTAACATGTGAGTTTGTATACGTCTGTGTGGTTGTATTTATTTGTTTGTGTGTTGAGATGTCTCTGTGGTGTGTTTTCTGTTCTGTATGCTATGTTGTATTTTTGTTTTTTGAATGAGAATGCGATCTTGTGTGTGTTTTTGTTTTCATATGTTAGTGTTATGTATTTCTTGTGTTGTGTTTGTGTTGTGTTTTGTGTGTTTTTGTGTTTGTTGAGTTTTTGTTTTGTCTTCCTTATGATGTCTATTATGTTTGGGTTGTAACCATTTTCTTGTGGTATGTATTTAATTGTGTTCACTTCTTCATTGTAGTGTTGTTGGCTCAAGGGTATGTTGAGTAATCTGTGTACCATTGTCCTGAATGCAGCATGTTTGTGTTGTGTGGGGTGATTAGATATGTTGTGTATGTGTGTGGTGGTGGTGGTTGGTTTTCTGTATATTTAATCAATTATTTATATTCAAGTGTTGAAAGTAGTGTACGAAAGATTCAACGTGGATTATTATTATTATTATTATTATTATTATTATTATTATTATTATTATTATTATTATTATAGTTATTTAAATATATTTGATTAAATGTTTGTGCACACAGGCATTCATATTTCGATATACTTTAGAAAAGAGACCAAATGAGTAAAAGAATTCAGAACTCGATGGACTTCATTTCTTTTTACACATAAATTCAGTAACATTACAGTTGGAAAACGTTTGGAATGTATGGAGTCAAACCAAATAAATTCAATAAAATTAAAGTTAGAATATGTTTGGAATCCATGGTATCGAACCAGCGGACTTTTGGTTATAGAGCTCTGTCGTCCACACACAAACAGTAATAAAACAAAGCGGTCGTTTGTGAACTGTCGATGGTATTACTGATGTGTTCGACATGGGAGGAGAATATTTAAATAAACTGTTTACGTGTGTCTCGTTTCATCATGCTAAAATTCTCGCGATAAATTTTCAATGTACTCCCAGCGCAGCGAATATTGGATGTCGCCCGTGTTGCCCTCTGGCTGTGTAGTGCACCGCATTTTGTTACGGAACTATACTGTCTGTTTCCATGACATTGCGGCGACACAAACCTTTTTTATTGATGAAGTTATCTTGTTTTATTTTGCTTTTTTTTTTAACTTTTCATTTATAAACAAAAATGTGGTTTATGATGATGAAAAATGTAGGCTGTAGGCCTACACTGTTCGTCAAAGTACCATCAATAAAAGGTACTGTAAAGGGGAACTTTATTCTGTGAAAGACCAGAAGAGACTGTGAAATACAATAGTCGATGGATAAGAGTTTTGTTATGTAATATTAGCTACACTTAAAACAGATACAGTACCTAGGTAACTTTGCTTTGTACTGTAATATTGTTTTGATTAGTGTATTGATTACTTTTGTAAGGCTAAAGATACCATCAATATAAATTCCAACTTATGTCATACTCAATCTCTTTCTTTGGGATATCACTTTCTTTATGAATGATGTGTTTCATCCACTTAATACAGTATAATATTATACAGGGACATCATTTTATTTTTACTAACATTTTTAATATTAACCTGTCTATACATTTAGAGAACCGGAAACACCGCTTGCTCCCCCCTCCAAGACTGGAGTTCGATGATACTGGCGTAAAACACAAATCACTCTACTAGGTATAGGAAGGAAGAAAAGTAGTTCATCCATTTACGTAAACTAGGAAATATCGCGATTTTGAGTTTGATAATTTTCATTAGGTTTTTCTTTAATCAAAGTACAGTACTGTATTAAGAATAAGTGTTTTTACTCACGAAGTGAGTTATCCATGCGAACGTATTCATTATGCAGTGTATATTATACTGTCTACAGCACATTAGCGTACAATATAGAGAAAGAAGTTAAATTGGAAAATAATCATAATATGAATATTTAAACACAATTTTGAAAATGGTGGCTGTTCATTTCGATACAGGCTTCAGTTCTTTTGTGCATATTATCGCACTATAGACTATTGCATCTAATTCCAATTGCCAGTTTCGTCCTTCGTACTAGTAACTCATGTTGAAATAATTCTGTACCAACTCTACGCACTGTAAATTCAATCTTCACTTCTGGCCGACCCGAAAATATAAAATTACTCAGACATGCTATCTACTGTCCGTCCAAGTGGTTATGCCGCAGGATTGTAGAAAGGGAGGAAATCACGTGACAGTTAATTACTTAACGAGGCCCTTTTATTTAAGTTAAATTAAAGAGCTGTATAATATTACGTAAACTTCCAATTCCTAAGACAAATTAATGTTTTCAGAAAAGAGCTAAGACAGCCCAGCTATTACAGAGGGGCGAGCAGAAGCAGGTGGAGGAAATCGGGATGCGACGTAGGCAAAATGACAGTACCTGTGCGAAAATGTGATTCAATATTGAAAGCTCTTTCATCACTGGAAAACGCGAACATATTTCTGGAACGTACTATACTCAGTAACTCAGTACTGCTTACTATCTGCGGTCTTGGTTCTGTGTGGAGTTGGAACTTCCTTAGTAGAAGGGGTGGGAGTGAAGTACATTCAAAAACTAGGTACAATAAAAATTGAAGTAAAAATAAAATGATGTCCCTGTACTACTATGGAATTTAAGTGAATATTCCTTCTTAACTCTCTATTATGTTATTAAGATTTAAAACACGAGTGCAATATTAAGAAATCAGTGTTAGTACTTTTGTTTTACAGAATATATAGATAATATTAAACAGAAAGAAGCCATATAAAAATAACAACATAAAATTTCACGTTCCGTTTGAAGTTTGTGCACCACTGTTTTCTTAATCCAATAGGTTGCTTATTCATATACACAACCCTTCCTCTTTCCATACTTAGCGCTTGCTGCCCGCGCACGACGTCAAGGACAGAAAAATGCGCTTGCTTTGACATCACTGGCGTAGGGGATCTGTGGCATGCAACTC
Organism: Periplaneta americana; assembly: GCF_040183065.1. Classification (NCBI taxonomy): domain Eukaryota; kingdom Metazoa; phylum Arthropoda; class Insecta; order Blattodea; family Blattidae; genus Periplaneta; species Periplaneta americana. The sequence goes on along the minus strand of NC_091127.1, from coordinate 23,035,000 downwards.
ATTCTATATCGAGGGTTAGCGCAATAGATCTAAAAATGTTATGTTTTATTTAACGACGCTCGCAACTGCAGATGTTATATCAGCGTCGCCAGATGTGCCGGAATTTTGTCCCGCAGGAGTTCTTTTATATGCCAGTAAATCTACTGACATGAGCCTGTCGCATTTAAGCACACTTAAATGCCATCGACCTGGCCCGGGATCGAACCCGCAACCTTGGGCATAGAAGGCCAGCGCTATACCAACTTGCCAACCAGGTAGACGCAATAGATCTCAATAGGTCTCAGTGCTGAGCCATCCGTGTCCCCCTCAGTTAAATTCCATTCCATTCCAACAGAAAAAAAATTTTATATTGATAGGGATCGTTCTAACGTGAAAAATAAGATGATGACTTTTCATCAACATCCGCCCCCTAATTATAACCTTCTACTATTTCTTTTCCCCCTCACGCTAACTGTGACGTCGCACAGTGGCAGAGATAATAAAAGACTATAACATTAACGTAAGACTTGGACACCACTTCTAGGTCAATAACACAAGTCGTCGCACGCCGCTGGAAGGCAGATACACGCCACTGTTTCAGGCTACACGTGTTTCGCAAACAGCTTCTCAAGAAGTGCTCGAGGCTGTTGGAAACAAACCGAAGCCCTTGCTGACTAAATTTACACGGAAACTTTGACAGTATTGACTGTCACACAGGTAAACGTTGCGAGAGTACCAAGGTTCAGAGCCCTGAGGGACTGTGGTGTAGGTTACAAAGTAAAGATAAGTTAGAGAAATCTGAATTTCTGAACAATTGAAGGAATTAATTAGAATATCGACATCTGCAGCTCTTTGTCGCACAGATTGTAAATACTGGAGATTGTACTCGTAGCATGGTTTCGCGTCGGTTACCATGCTGGCCTTTGGGTCAGAGATTCTCGGATATGGATTTGAAAGGGCGATAAAACCATTAACTTGACTCTTTCCAGGAGCGGAATAAACCTGGTCGGCAGTGCCGTAGGTTCTAGAAACTATTTCCTGTGTAGTTTCAAAGTTAGTAAATTCACACACACGAAAATACAACCACAAAATATCACCAAAAGAAAAGTAACCCAAGGAATATTTATATAAGGTGATTTACAAGGAGTAACAGCCACGTACGGAGCACATTTCCGAAGTCATTTTAAGCAAAAATGACATATGAACATGGACCCTATTCTCAATATTTTCAGAGTTATAGTAATTTGAAGCTGTTTGTAAAATACCTTTTTTTCTTTAGATTTAAGGGTAAAAGAATGTTACAGATACAGAAAATACAGAATCAACAGATTTTTTTTTTCCTTTTTTCCTTCTTCTTCTTCTTCTTCTTCTTCTTCTTCTTCAATTTTAACTATAGTCGCGACGCCGTTATTCCCGGCGTGACTCCTCCTCTTTGCTTACGTCTTAGGAAGTGAAGGCTCTATAAAGTCTAGGTAGGTAGTATCGTTCGCCATTTTTGTTCTTTCGTTGCCGAGCTACCATACGAGGAATCGTTTGCCACACCGTTAAACATTATCATATCGTAGCTCCTATGATAATAAATCAAACGCACTGTAATTCAGCAAATTTATTGAGCGGCAAATAACGTCTTCGTGTGCTTTCTGCGAACGCCAACGAAAGAGCCAAAATGGCGGGCGAATATATATTATATTTATCGAGCCTTAAGAAATGAATATCAGCGAATCACAAGACGCACACGTATAAATGTAGCCGAACTGCAACGCGATTGGCTGCCGGAAATTAGTGCGACAAAATAACATTTTTCTTACGCACTTATCACAACAATTGTTACAAATCAACCCACTCTTGTAAATTCTTTAAGACTGTACTTTAGGATGCAACATTGATCTGTAAAGAATCAAATTGCTAGAAGTCGCGGGCACAATGTGTTCTTTGAGAGTGTTAAAAGAGTTCAAAGGGAATTTCGACGTGAGTATGGTGTGCGTAACTTATCTAAATACGATTCCATAATGTTGTGGTATCGAACATTTGTAGAAACAGTTTCTGTGTTAAAAAAATATGCAGGAAGTCGCAGGCGAAACCCAGTACGAGAAGCAGCTATCTCTTGGCTTGGCCCGACCCCCAAACTCCCCAGATCTAACTCCTCCTGACTTCTTCGTGTGGGGTTTTGTTAAAGACATTATCTATATACAGAAACCCAGAAACGTTGATGATCTGAGAGTAAAAATTACTCAAGCTTTTCAACAAATCACCCCTCTTATGTTACAACGGACATGGGCTGAATTGCATCACCGTTATGAGTTGTGCAGGGTGCACAATGGGGGTCATGTTGAGCTCTGAGGAATCTCCCATCTTTCATTGTTGTATGCGCAAAGTTTCAACAAAGTACAGTAGTAAATGTTTTACGGTGTCTTTATTTTATCCATACCCGATGGGATCACCGGGGTAACGTGACTTGTAGTTTTTGTTGGTTAGCATTACTTTATTAGTTAACTAGCCGTACCCGTGCGCTCCGCTGCACCCGTTAGAAATAAATATAAAGTAATTACATAATTAAAATAGGACATTTGATCAGGGAACATTCGTGTTTGATAGAAGGGTAAATCGTTTATTATGTTACTTAATTTAAATTGTATTAAAAAAATTAAAATGCGATCATTTTGATCCAGAGACCATTCATTTGGTCATAAAAATTATTTTAGGAAATACAGGAAACGAATGTACAGAATAGCCTATCAAGTTTTCTGTGTATAAGAAGCTATTTTAATCTTACCTGTCCTAGATTCACTCACAAGTTACTGTAATAACATTATAGCATTATGTCCATCTAGAGAAACTACACTTTCCAATGGTGAATTAATAATTAATTATACAAATCGGTTAATTTAGCTTCCGATATTACTTCATACAAACACAGAAATTCTCTGTAAGCTATGTTTCATAGCTTTCGATTGTTGTTGTCCAAGGTCTCTTATAGACGAAGTCATTTGTTTTTTATTCCATTACACCGCCTTAGATGGCGTTGTTATTGTAATTTTGAAACTCATTTATCTCATTAAATATCAGTCCTATCAAAATATTGCATTGAGTAAAACTTATCGGAAATTATTTTTAAAGAAACTTTTGGTATGTAATATTTTTCATGAAAATTAATAATAAGGGAGATATTTCGATTCGTTTAATTCAAGCCCCCTTATAACCCCCATTTTAAATAAAATATTTTGAATGTCATATAGCCTAAATTCTAAGTTACAACGAATCTAATTTATATTCCAATTTTCATATAAATCGGTTCAGCCATTATCGCGTGAAAAGGTAACAAACATCCAGACAGACAGACAGACGTACAAATAAAAATTTCAAAACAGCGATTTTCGCGTTTCAGGGCGGTTAATTATATATTTTAGGAGCAATTATTTTTGGAAAATCGAAAATTACCAGAAAAATTTCGGCTACAGATTTATTATTAGTATAGATATCGGAATGATTTAATGTATTTTTCATTTTGCTTGGTCTGTTACTTAATTGACTTCTGTATTTATAATCTGGGTACTTAATGTTTTCATTATTATTATTATTATTATTATTATTATTATTATTGTTGTTGTTGTTGTTGTTGTTGTTGTTGTTGTTGTTGTTGTTGTTGTTGTTGTGGACATTGTGTTGGGTGGTGAGGCGGAAGGCAGGCGATATTGAGGCAATTAGGGAGGCGTTGTTATCAGGTGTTTGTCAATTATACAGTGGACGCCCGCCGCAACAAAGCGTCCGTGCTCGTCCGACTGTCGGCGGTCAATCTCGTGGTCGTCAACCTGTGTTGCTGCACACATGGCTGCTCAAAAGTCTTCTTATTCACTAATCATACCTTTTCGCATTTCATAGGCGTTTCCTTCTAAAAGCCCGACGGCAAGTCCGAACGTTTGTACAGCTGTCAAAAGAAAAAGTGGCCGCTCTCCTGGAACAAAGTTCCCTTCGGGTAGCGACTGCTCTTAGACACGATCTTCCAGGCATTCTGAACATACCCACATACATAAGTGTTCTGTCCATGGGCAGGTCTTTCATTGGAAACCCAGCAATCTCCAATCTTTCCTATTTTCTGCCTTCCTCTTAGTCTCCGCATATGATCCACATATCCTAATGTCGTCTATTATTCTTTTCAACCAGAGACCCAACAAATTCCTTTTTCTCTTTCTAATCAGTTTCAGCATCATTCTTTCTTCACTCACTTTTTCAAACACAATTTTATTTCTTATTTTGTCTGTTAACTTCACACGCACCGTTCTTCACCACATCCACATTTCAAATGCTTCAATTTGTTTCTCTTCATTTCGTCGTAATGTCCATGTTCCTTCCCCATACAATGCCACACTCTACACAAAGCACTTCACTAGTCTCTTCCTTAGTTCTTTTTCCAGAGGTCCGCAGAATATCCTTCTTCTTCTATTAAAAGCATCCTTTGTTCATGTTTGCAGTTTTTCTTGGGAAGGATAGGCCTAAATGCGGTAACATCCAGTTGCTTTCCGCACACCACTATCTCTTTCGCATCTTATTAAATTCCAGGCGACCCAAGCGTGGAGATGAGGAGAGTGGATTTGACTAATTGGGCCCTCCGGACTTCACCGAAAGTCACGGCAAGGGTTAAATATTAATTCTATCAGGATGTTTGACCCGATCAGAGACCGGGAAATCTCAATTAGCCTTTGCCCCCCGCATCCTGAACTAGCTTCTACGAATCATCAGAAAATCTTAGAGTGTGATTGGGCCAATTTTTCCGAAAATGTTTCCACACTTTTGCCCTCGTGGCTCAGTGGACGAACGTCGAAATTTAGATGTCAACGTCTCAGGTTCAATTCCTCGTTACTCCTTTTCATTTTATTGTGGTTCAAGATAGTATAATGTAATAATACAAAAAGAAAAACTAATACCAGTATTATGCAACTGGATTTTTCCAAACCTAATATTAAATTTATGTTATTTATATCGCTAAATAACGATTACAATATAAATAACTTGAATATTATTTATACAGTATCACTAAAGAACGATAACAGAATATAAATGATAAATATCGGTTTGTTTAATTAATATAAGATATTATATAATACTTACTTAATTATCTAAATAAAATAACCTATTTTACAAAGAAAGATGGTTATTTGTGTTGTAATAATTACTTACATAAAATACAGATTATTTATATTGCGAAGGAACAATAACAATATAAATAACTTGAATATTATTTTATAATGTTAATGAAGGAAAACAGAATATAAATGATAACTTGAATATTATCTATATCGCTAAGGAACGATAACAATATAAAAAACGTGAATATTATTCATATCGGAATTTCACAGATTTATTACAGATGTATTTAAGAAATTGTAGAAGAATAGTAATTAGTAACAGTGTCCTATTTATTCTTCTTGGAGCCAAATTTGTAACTTTTAAAAGTGTGGTTACTATGTTGAAGTGTATGTGTTGTAACGGATGCTTGATTTGTTATACATGTGAGTCAGTTATGTGATGCTTGATGTCGTCGAAATGTCGTAATTATAGTTTGATTGTGTTTGTGTGATTATTGTGTATTAATTTATGATGTATGGTACGGAAAGTGTTATAGATGTGTTACGTATGTGTGTTGTTAATGTTTTTGTATGTTTCAAATTGATACCTGATATTTATTTTGCAATCGCAATGCCTAATTTAAGGTTTGTTTATGTTTTGTTTACATCGCGTAAGCTAATTTAATTTTCTTTTCTATTTCTCTTTATGCTTACCTTTTTTGTGTATGAAACTATAGGCCTAACATACATATGTAAAATAGGGCTAACCACCATTGGAGATACAATAATAATAATTGTTATTCATATCGTTATAAAACGATAACAAAATACAAATGATGACTTGAATTTTATTCATATCACTAAAGAACGATAACAAAATATAAATAACGTGATATCCATAAAGAACGATAACTGGATATAAATGATAATTTGAATAGCATTTACATCGCTAAAGAACGATTAAAAAATAAAATGAAAACTTGAAAAAGGCCCGAACCCACAACCTTCGAATCATTAAACAAGCACTCTACCGCTGGCCTACGAGGCGCAAACGTAGAAAACTTTCTTAGTTCGGGAACTGCTTGTACAAGCACATGCATCGTGTAACATCGCCGCGACCCGAAGTGGACTTTGAAAATATTCGCTGTTCACGAGTGCGGCCACTTTTTTTTTTTGACAGCTGTACATGTATGACTGTCATTGTGTATGCACGACATCCTACATAGTACGTGTGAATGTTTTATCAGACTATTACATTTTTACTATCCTTTATCTCCAGAGAACAAGGTGCCGGTGCAGGTGTTACGTGCTGTCTCTTCTCACTTTATAGATCTCTTGGATATGGAACAAGTTTTGATACAGAAATCATTGCAAGAAGTGAAAATCTCAGGAATCTTCTATGCCACATCAATAAATTTAGGAATGCAGTTATATTGTCAGACTCCAAAGCAGCTATTCTATCAATAGTCTCTAAACACACACCTTCATCTCAAACAGCAGAAATAACTAAAATGCTCTCTCAATTAATATCACTCAATAAAAGAATTGTATTCCAATGGATACCATCCCATTGTGGAATCCTGGGAAACGAGAATGCGGATGCTTTAGCAAAGAAGGGCAGCACTGCTACTTATAGACCTGTAACTAAATCTACGTATTACTCTGTGAAAAGATTTATTAAATCTACATACTTAGACTTCAACATACAAAATTTAATAACACAATCCCAAGGGAAAAATGGAACTCTCTGCATCAAAATCCACAGTTAATTCCCGATTTACCACGAAAATCGTCTGTAGCTGTATTTAGATTGGCAACAGGCCATGATTGTTTGGCCAAACACCTGCATAGAATTGGAATATATCAGTCCCCTAACTGTCCATTGTGCAACTCAAACCAAGAAATGGATTCGTAACACCTCAAAATCTGTGCTTCAGTGGCTGGTCATGATAATATCTTTGAAAAATATTGGAGGTCAAGAGGTCAAATGACTTCATTGTCAAATGCCTGGCATTAGAAAACAACAATAACATTTTTACTACGTCATACTACTTTTGACCAGTAAAATGGCACGAAAGGACGTCTTTCAAACAATCATGGCTGCTTATCGCACAATTTTATCTCTTCCATAGCATTTGTTTAATTTTATCGCTTCCCTAGCATTTGTTTGTTTTTACCACTACTCTAGCATTTGTTTCTTTGTTTGACAACATTTCAAACTGCAAATTCATTACGGTTCTATAAAACATGCTTCGCGATCGTAATTTGTTTCTCGCATAGATAGTCTACTGAAAATGTTGGCTCCGCTCAAACGTTTTGGTGAAGCTAACATTAGTGTAATAGAATTTTACTAAGTCAATGAACTCGTAAGTGGAGAGGTATTTTTCTAGTTACGTAACTTAGAAACTTATATCGTAGGACTCAGATAATCAAACTGAATTTTTAATGTATATAATCAGGTACCTATATTTGTTTTAACTAGGTTTTCTTCAAAATTAGGGAAACAGGCATCATAATAAGCAATGAAAAAAATCTGAATTGAACAGGAACCCTCCCCACATCCCCCTGGCGCAGGCTTCTTTTCTTACAATGGCTGAGGTACTCACAGTCACCACCTGACCAATTACGGGTTAATATCTACTTTATTGTATTAGTGTACTTTATTTCTTCTAATATTTATATATTTTCTCCTGTTTTATCCCCTTCCTACCATTTGTTTCTTTGTTTTCCAACATTTCAAACTGCAAATTCTTTACGGTACTATAAAACGACCGTCATTTGTTTACAGCATATAGACAGTCAACTGAAAACGTTGGCTCCGTTCAAATGTTTTCGTGCAGCTAACGTTAGTGAAATAGAATTTTAATAAGTCAATATTTTATTGTATTAGAGTACTTTATTTCTTCAAATCTTCATATACTTTCTTCTAATCGTATAATAGTCAATTAAATCCCACTCGAGTTTTGATTTTCTCTAGATAAATGAAAACCTCTAGTGAGATTACTGTTGAAAATGCTTTACTTCCCCTCTGAGAGACTCAGTTTCGTTTCATGGACAGATCTTGAGAGATTTTAGGATACACAAGTTGAAAAATTAATGTAATGTGTGTGCATAGTATTTGAGGTACGGAACTGATTATTAAGGACCGTACCTTATCCCAGGAGGCTACATGATTAAGTATTACTGGAATTTTTAAGTGGAATGCGTGCGTCTAGCAAGCGAAGTACTTGACTGTCGGCTCACGTGACTCTTGTCTCGTAAAGTGGAGCAGATCAAAACATGGGCTACTTTAGCAATTACGCTAATATTTACTATTTAAATTACTTGATCTATGTACACTATAATATGCTTTTTTTTACTATTTACACTATAATATAGGATGTAGGCATACACTGGTCAAACATTATTTACATTATTATGTACAATGTTGTTTATTGTAATTTGGGTATTTTATTTCATAATACTATATCCCATTTATTTAGTAAATCGTGTATAATAGTGTAAATAATGTTTGATCTTGTAAGCCTTTATTCTTTATGATAGTAGGGTCTACCTGCAACCAAAAAACGCATTTCAACATTCCAACAAAATTCTCATAAAAGTTTTGACAGTTTCTGATTAACATGCAGAAAATAAAATCGAGATATCGTTGTCTCAATAATTTGTCTTTTACATTTGAAGTTGTAGGCTTTTCATGTGGACACCCTGTAGTAGTAGTAGTAGTAGTGGTGGTGGTGGTGGTGGTGGTGGTGGTGGTGATGGTGGCGGTAGTGATGATATGCCCGACAGCCCGTGGAGGTCTAAGGCCTATCAGCCCACTGCTGATCTCACGTTTTCATGCTTCACCAGAAATGACCTCCAACTGGTACGGGAGTAACGTGTGGTTAACACAATGCTGTTTCCAGCCTTTATAGGTGGCTCACGGAACTGGGTTCCTTTACCCACTGTAGCTCCCAAATTCGTCACAATGCCGGGTGGGCACCGGTCTAATAGAGTACCCGAAATTTCATGATAAAATGTCTTCCCCCATGAAGAGCAGCTCATTCCGTAATGGTACATCCAAGACATGATACCTTAAACCAGTGGTAATCAATCTATGGTACGCGTAGCCCCAGGAGTACGCGGGGTTTTCTGAAAGGGTACACATCCAACTTAGGCCTACTATGTATGTAAAAAATGCTGACATATTTATTTTATTATACTTGATGATAATAATTATTGACCACCTCTGTGATGTAGGGGCCAGCATGTTGGTCTCTTACGCAGAGGGCCCGGGTTCGATTTCCGGTTGGGTTGAATTTCCTGGTTGAGGGTTTTTCCTCAACCGTAAGACAAATGCCAGGAAATTCGGGCCATAACATCCCTGAATATCACCGGCCTCATTCATCACCGAAATCATATTCATAACAAATCAGTAATACATAGGCTATACAGTTCACAACAGTAGAACCAGTCTCAACAATAGTACACAGGTCTTCGAATTTCACGTGAAACATTAACTCGCGATATGACCGAAGATGTTAAAGCGAGTAAAATAACAGCGAGAGAAAAAAATAATTATTACAGTTTACATATTTTCTTTCTTTCACAATATTAGCTCTTGTTTTTCATTGCCCCAATATTATTTTTGCTCCATCGCATTTTTTGTTGTATTTCCAGCTATTGTTGTTAGGCCTTGAAAGTTATAATTCCCACACAGAAACTTGTTGCTAGGGAAACAATTGCTCACAACATAAAACCGTACTGAAATAGACCCATTACAGTGCACTTAGTCTATTGTTACTTAGTTACCATTACAGTATAGTTTTACGAAGGCTTTGGAATAATATGGCTCTAAATTTCCAATGCAAAATATATCGTATTTGCAATTTTAAAAATATGATCGTGCAAAAAATATTGTACAATACACGTTTGTATAGTGGATTACAAAATCTCGGAAACTGAAAAATTCACTCTGCTCGTGTTTCAATCTTTTCTCGATTTTATAAAAAGCACTCCCCACCCTTGTATCGTAATATATGATTACTATTATTAGTCTATTGCATCAATAACTACTGTATGTATAATAATAATAATAATAATAATAATAATAATAATAATAATAATAATAATAAGAAGAAGAAGAAGAAGAAGAAGAAGAAGATATTTTTAATACGACATCAATCATAGTCTCTTTTGTTCTCATATAATTGCAATGTAGTTTGAGGGTACGAAGGTGAAGAAAAATGTATTTTGGAGGTTCGCTAGCAAAAAAGTTTGAATACCACTGCCTTAAACCGCGACACTACTTCGCGGTACATCTGTTCCTTAAGAAAAAGTAAATAATACATTTGCATTTCAGACGAACCAGAGGTCGCTGAACTTGCAGCAGGAGCTCTTATATCCGTGTCACAACGAAGAACTTCGGAACATGTATTTTCGTTGAAACATGGAAGAACAGTTTTTGTGATGACGGCTATAGTTTATGCATATAGTAATATGATAACTGGAATCTATCTCCGGACTTGGAAATACGACACCGTGATGGTAGATATCTGGATGTTTTGTGGCAGGTGGGGTACGTCACCGTGTGTAACGTTGCAGCTTGGAATCTTGATTTATTGAAAACAAAACCGGCGTCGACACCTGGCAAACACATCAACTCTGCTGGCGTGATGAAGCTGCTGCGAAGTGCATCAGGGTGAAGTATGCACCGGCCGATAACGCAGCGGGCTGATTTACGACCTCGCGTTATCATCGATTTACCTGTACCATTGGATGTTTGCAATGGCACTAAGTCGCTACAGTCATTATTGTTAATCTGGACGATCCTTTGTCCAGTGATGATCACGACTGATGGACAGTGAGATCAGTGAAAAAATCGTAAAGTATACTACATCTAGATAATACCTGCACAAACAGCGCTTAACGAGCGCGTGTGCTCCTTCGGAGCGGGAGAGCCGTGTTTACCGCTCGCCGAAACGGAGAGGAAGATACGTCAGAATGACATAGACTTGCTATAGGTAGAGGAGAGGGAAACGACCACTCAATTATCTAGTGGAGTGAAGTGTATAGGCCTATTCTCAGTAACTGTTTCACGTTGCTTACCCTTTGCTACAGCATAGTATGGAGGAATCTAAAAGACGGAACATAACATTTAACATTTAACGATTTACAGCTCGAACATTGATATTCAATGTGACCTAAGGGCTAAAGATCGTTTGAATAATACCTGGTTGAGTTTTACAAGACTAAACATTAGCAATAATATCCATGACTACACAGGCTGGCTGTGAAAATGATTACTATGTTTGGCTTAACATTTATATTTGTGAGCAACTGTTTTCTATAATCAACTTTAATAAAGGCAGACATCGAATATCTGTAACTGATGTTTCATTACGATCAGTAAGCTACTGTTCCTTTCAGCTGCCAACAGCATAAAACCCCGTTTTTATGTACTGATAAATAAACATATAACAAAATGATATTGTACATTTAAGTAGCTATAGAATTTCTATTATTTCTGTAAAATAAATATTTATTTATTAATTAATAATAGTCCAAGATAGTTATGCAAACACTAAACGGGAATTCATTTCATAAACACTCGTAATAGTACTTCCTTTTGTGTATATTTTGTACGAGATCACCCCTTCTTCCAGTCCACCTTATACAGAGCGCAGCTAATATCTGCATTCCGCTCATGAGCTGTGAGCCGGCTCGGAGAGCACACACCTTGTGCAGGCCTGATCTAGATTAAGATTAACAGGTTCTTTTCACAATTTCCTGCGACAGATATCGATGTATTAAAAAAACTATCTTTAACATTTCTGTTTGCCATTCACTTATTTGCCTCTTATTTTATATATCGTAAATAATTAAAATACTCCTTATATTTATACATTAAAGATGTTCATTTTACTTAACTACTACTTAAACTGCTGGTGTTGTCAGAAGATGACTTTTTTAAGCAGATCATCTCTGAATCCCAATTCTGTAGCAAATTCCTGACATCATATTGAAGTTAGTTAAGGTAAGAAGTACTGCACTGCCTATCTCGACAATTAATTTCATGAAGTTTGGGCGAACGTTACTAGAAAACTGCTACAGGTACCTGAACAAGATTTTCAGGGAATGTTTCACAATCTTTGTTTTTAATAATATTTGTTAGAAATTGGAGAGTGTTATAATTTTTTTAAATATAAAGAACTTAAAACCGAGAAATATTATTTCCTTGCATTGTTTTCGAAAACTATCCATAAAAAATAAATGAAATTTTTTGGTCCGTATTTATAGATATTGTAAATTTATTTCAACTAAACAACAATGTAACTTTATTATCTCAACAATAATTCCTTTCTACAATTCACCTTAAACGCTCTCGTCAACAATAGGATTTTCACTCAACACAGTATTCGTTATAGCACTCCACTGACGACAATGACAATTTACTTGGACTATTACGATCAACAATGAACTGTTAATTTTAACTAATGTTCATGAAACACTATTTACAAATCAGAACTGTCAGTTCTCAGTTCACAGTTCTTCTAGCTCAGTCACTAGAGTTCACAGTATCTCGAACCACAGACCTTCAGAGACAGTCCACTGTACTCGAACTCAGGTCCCTCCAACTGCGGTCCACTGCACTCGAACTCAGGCCTTGGGATGCTGACACAGTTGCGGACGCACACTCGAGTCGAACTCCGGTACACAAGACTGGCTTGCTTGCTCTGGCTTACTCACTGACTGGCTGAATAAACTGAAAACTGCTCAAGTTCGATCGCGTTTCTTCTTTTATAACCACAGCGACGTAGCCTGGAAAGTTCCACGCGTGTCCAGAGATAGCACTCCAGAGAACAATCCAGATCCTTCTCCTCTCTGCCAGCACCAGATGCGCGCGCAAACTCCCTCGCCGCGTAGGCCCTTTCCCCTCTCTTCTCTCCGCCGCGCGCCGTCCCTCAGTGCTCCGTGAAGCCCGTGTCGGCTCACGCGCGATCTGCTCTCTTGCGGGACGCTGGTCGTGAGTTCGAATCTCACGTCGCTGTCACAATATTCTTAGCGCGGGCTTCCGGTGGATGATCAGCTAACTAACGTTTTTCGTATTCATAAACCAGTGTTAGCGATATGATATGATATCTAGCATTCTAGCTAACCCATCGCATACCTTCTGTCACTCAAAATTTCTTTCTCCTACAATAATAAACACGTGTAGCACAAAATTGTAACAATAAGATTTGAAAATATGAAAGAAAACAATTGGAAATGTTACGTGATTACTTCTATGGGAACGAGCTTAATATTTAAAATTATAAAGTTGATGGTTGGTATCGTGAAGACATGACAATATTATATTTGTAACTGTGGATTGTCGATTATTATTAATATTACACCAATAATATTAGAGCACGATTATTATCAGATTAAGCACCGAAATAAATTACTTTTATTTACTATTGTTAGTAAAGTTAGTCATGGTTTCAAATATTTAAATTTCATACACATTACATTACAATTAATTAGAAAATTGCAAATAAACAAGAAATATTGCTTTAAAATGACAAAACAAAAAAGGCATTTATTAGTAAGAAACCCTTAAAAAGGCAAAATAGGCACAATAAAAATTGGCCCATCACTTTGATTTACCTTAAATGATATTTATATCTATGCAAATAATGATTTACTTCCACCCAGTAAAGCCTCGTTCACATTTTTCAAGTAACTTGAATTCAAGTCACGTGATTTCAAGTACCTGAGTTCAAGTCGCCGTTCAGACATATTCAAGTTATTTTGTTTTCAAGTAGGATAAAATGGCGTCCATGGATGTTGTGCATTAGGAATTTCTGTAGTAGCAAACCTCCGTGCCAGGGAAATGATAAATATATTGAAGAAATGGAAGACGCGTTGTTTAGTATGGGTTAGGAATTAGATTAGTAAGAGAAATACACGACCACTGACCATTACGAATAGAATAGTGAAATCTTCAAGCAGATTTAATAATTCTTATCGCAAATATAATAAAACATAAGCGAGTCTGATTTACCATACGGTAATTGAAAATTATTTTCTTGAAGCTGTTACAGATCCCCCACAAAAATCTATCAACCACATTGAACCATGCCAGTTTCGGCGATAAATATCATCCCTTCAAGCAACGCTCTTCTCTTCTTAATCCCTCTTATCTTCCTCACTTCTTTTCTATCTATAGTTTAATAGTTTTGTATTATTTTTCATAGGCTACCTCATCTGTGTCCACGTTAAAATCTCTGCTGTTCAATTCTTCAATGAACTCTTCCTTTCTGTGCAGCTTCCTTTGCATTTCTATTACGAAACTTTGCAGTTTCTATAATCCGCAGGCCTTCGTGAATTTTATACAACTTCAGAAACTCAAATATTTGGTCACTATTTCACTTACTGCTGTTTGCTATTATTTTTACGTTCCTAGTAGAACTGAAAAACAGTCAGCTGTTAATTTAACGCTCTTAAAATAGGTGTTAATTTAAATTCCCGCTCTTTTCTCCTTGAATTCAAGTTATCAAGTGACGTTCACAGTTTTCAAGTCAAGTAAAAAGTAGAAAGGGATCCAACTTCACTTGAAACTTGAATTCAAGCCGTTAATTGATTTCAAGTCAACTTGAAACATAGTTCACATTTTTCAAGTTCGTCTTTCAAGTGATTTGAATTCAAGTTACTTGAAAAGTGTGAACGAGGCTTAAGAAAGGCATTTTGCCAAACATCCCGGCTCTAATAATAAGATTATTTGCCTTCAGTACAGGGGCTTGTGTAAAATAAAGCCGACACTTCGGCATCACTATGGTCTGAATATCTCTTCTACGTGAGAAGTCAGCACTATATCGAATGAGGTAACCTAGCTACATAAATGATTGAATAAGTAATCGCAGTTTTGTACAGAGACTAAACACGCTTGTACAGTCAGTTGTCTGTAGTAACCAGGACAACGTCCGACGTATACTGGAGTAACCTCTCGCACATCAATCCTCGGAGATTCATTTCCCAGTCTCTCAGCTTGTAATAGACTCGCGCAAAATAAATGGGAACAACGCTGAAGAACGCTGCGGCGTGTCAGACCGTCTTCCTTCGTAGACTTCTCTCAGTCATTACTTTATTTCGTTGCTTTCCATCTTTATTCTTCTCTTTTCTTC
Organism: Periplaneta americana; assembly: GCF_040183065.1. Taxonomy (NCBI): domain Eukaryota; kingdom Metazoa; phylum Arthropoda; class Insecta; order Blattodea; family Blattidae; genus Periplaneta; species Periplaneta americana. The sequence continues at coordinate 23,019,813 of NC_091127.1, read as the reverse complement.
ATTTGTATTTAATTTATTCCTTTCATTATCTTTCTCTCTGCGTGTGTCTCGGTCTGTGTATTTATATATTTTCATCTTATCTTTTTCTTTTTTATATAAATAATTTTGTTTGAACGGGTTACATCAGCTTCTTGTCTATGCGAATGACGTGAATGTGTTAGGAGAAAATCCACAAACGATTAGGGAAAACGCGGAAATTTTACTTAAAATAAAGCGATAGGTTTGGAAGTAAATCCCGAAAAGACGAAGTATATGATTATGTCTCGTGACCATAATATTCTACGAAATGAAAATATAAGAATCGGAGATTTGTCTTTCGAAGAGGTGGAAAATTCAAATATCTTTGAGCAACAGTAACAAATATAAATGACACTCGAGAGGAAATTAAACGCAGAATAAATATGGGAAATGCCTGTTATTATTCGGTTGAGAAGTTTTTGTCATCTAGTCTGTTGTCAAAAAATATGAAAGTTAGAATTTATAAAACAGTTATATTGCCTGTTGTTCTGTATAGTTGTGAAACTTGGACTCTTACTTTGAGATAGGAAGAGAGATTAAGGGTGTTTGAGAATAAGGTTCTTAGGAAAATATTTGCGGCTAAGAGGGATGAAGTTACAGGAGAATGGAGAACAACGCAGACCTGCATACATTGTATTCTTCACCTGACATAATTAGGAACATAAAATCCAGACGTTTGAGATGGGCAGGACATGTAGCACTTATGGGGGAATCCAGAAATGCATATAGAGTGTTAGTTGGGATGCCGGAGGGAAAAAGACTTTTGGGGAGACCGAGACGTAGATGGGAGGATAATATTAAAATGGATTTGAGGGAGGTGGGATATGATGATAGAGACTGGATTAATCTTGCACAGGATAGGGACCGATGGCGGGCTTATGTGAGGGCGGCAATGAACCTTCGGGTTCCTTAAAGGCAATTTGTAAGTAATATAAATAATTTTGTAATTGTTCTTACCTTTCCTGCACCTAGCTTTTATGTGGCTGTCCATTGCTTCGTTTCACTATTCCTTATGAATACTTGTTCTTCTTTTTGTCTTCTTTTTTCTTGATATTTTACCCTTTGCTTTTCATTTTCCATGGTTTTTTCCCTTTTATTTCATTTATTCTGTTCTCATTGTTTATGCTTACCTTTATTTTTTATATTGCCATTATACAAAATATGAAACGTGTAGCTTATTCTAATTCCGAAATAAAAAACTTAATTTCTAGTGCTATTATTTCCTGTACCAAAAAAATGGTTTCTGATATGCCACTAATTATTACATTAGATTATTTATCATCAACTTAATGCCATTCTTCATGTTCATAGTACCATGGTAAATTTATTATTGTACCTTTTTTCTTATGGCGGCCGGGTAGCTCAGTTAGTAGAGCAGCTGGCTACGGACTGAAAGGTCCGGTGTTCGATCCCAGGTGATGACAGGATTTTTTCTCGTTGCCAAACTTTCAGAACGGCCCCGAGGTTCACTCAGCCTCCTATAAAATTGAGTACCGGGTCTTTCCCGGGGGTAAAAAGCGATCAGAGCGTGGTGCCGACCACACCACCTCATTCTAGTGCCGAGGTCATGGAAAGCATGGGGCTCTACCTCCATGCCCCCCAAATGCCTTCATGGCATGTTACGGGGATACCTTTACCTTTTTTCTTATACAGTTCTATACAAATTATATAAATAGGCCTACTGATATTTATCCATATTGACTATATTAACATAAATTAAGAAAATAGAACAAATACTGAAACAAATATTATTTCAGTCTAAGTGATACTGCATTACAAAAGGCGTAAAAACTGTAATAAACCTGTGGAATGCTTTCACAACTCAAAAAAGTCTTAAACCTTGCTTCTTTCGAACAGAAATGAAATCGAATCACTGATTTTGAGTAGCTTTTGGAAAGATTCTACAGGTGTGATCTTCCTTGTTGGAAAGCGACTCCGAATAGCTCTTTTTATCTGGGAACTCTAAAGAAGAAAAATTATTCAATATGTCTTTCAAAATATAGTTATCAACAAATGAGAGGTAAGAGTCATATTCGAAAGGCAGTGGTTCCCAATATTTTTCTGCGACAAACTTTAGGCTCCTTATTTTTGTTTTCATTATTCATTTTGCATATAAGCTTATGGCCTAAGCTTTGCTATTCTGATTGTTGGTAGTTCCATTGAGGATCATTTTACTGATAGCTTACCTCTTTCCATTATAAGAAAATGTGACTTTAGAGTAATTAATTAATATGAAATACGACTTTAGAGTAGGTATTTAATTAATATAAAAGTTAAATAAAAATATAATTATAGCATTCAAAAATTATAAAATTGAATTTTCAGGAGCTTTCTATCACCAGTATCTACATGAGATTAAGCCTAAAAAAATATTTATCTTTAGAAAGTAAAATGAAGAGGCAAACGGTTATGATATTGCTTATGTGTAATTAAAAATGTGACATCATAAGCTGTTACAACTAAAAAAATGATGACAGTTACATGTTTATTTATAACCACATTTAAGAAGACTACAATGAAGGCAAAGTGAGACTTAATTACTCGAAGACTGTTACATCTGAACATGTAACACTGCTTTTAAACAATCAATGCAAGATGAATAGATTTTTACAGCGGAAGATAGTTGTATCTCTTCATGTAGCAGTCATCTGGGATAAGGAATACAAAAAAGCAACTTATTCAAAACCGAAGACCGTTGTAACTCTACATGTAACACTATTAACCACCTCACAACCATGAAAAGTAGCAAAGCACTGAGTTATTCCGAAATGTAACACTAGTCGCTCTTCCGTCAATTCCCCAATACAAAACCGAAGAGCGTTACATGCGCTCCCTAGCGCCTATTTGACGAACTAGAGTTACAACGTTAATTCAGATGGTAGAATACGTTTTTGCGCATACGAAAATGGTGTTGTCTCAAAATCGACAATTTCATAGATGTAACACTCTAGTGGGGGTGCGATATAATCCCGAACATGATGAAAGAATTGAATGAATTGTAAACGTATATACAGAGTGATTTATATAGAACTGACACATTTCTTTCATTAATTGTTTCAAAACGAATTGTGCTAGCTACAACTTATTATACCTAAAATGTAGAGGAATTTTGGGAGATTAAGTAACCCCATAGAAAGAAGTCCGGCATTGTCAAATCCGGAGATCTCGGTGGCCACAGGTTCCTGGAAATTATTCGGTCGTCAAAGAATCTTGCAATTACTGTAGATCCATGGATTCGTTTGATGTATGGCATGTAGCGCCATCTTGCTGAAAATATCCTTGACTCAGCTCTACATCGTCCAGTTGCTCAACAAACTCAAAGACAAACGTCTTAATTATTTTTTGGGTGACTGCTCCAGTCGTGCTCTTACATCAACAACAACCGTGGGAAGCCTAGATGAACGATGCTTGCCCTTTTCACTCACCAGAGATCCAGTTGTTTCCAATTAGTCCCAGTATTGTGTTTCTTTTAGGAGGATTGCGAACACCAAATTCTCTCTGGTATGCCCTTTGAGTAGCTGTAATTGAATTCGTAATCCAGTATTGCTTCACAAGGAAGAGTCGTTGATTTAATGTGTACTGCATTTTCACGTTGACACAAAATGTCGAAAACAGCTGCCAACAATAGGAATAAAACATAAACATCTGCGCATCTACTGCTGCCAACAATAGGAATAAAACATAAACATTTGCGCATCTAGTGACAAGGAATCGAAACTCCAGAACATTCTGCTTAATTTGGTGCTAAAATAGGGTCAGCGCTGCCAACAATAGGAATAAAACATAAACATCTGCGCATCTAGTGATAAGGAATCGAAACTCCAGAACATTCTGCTTAATTTGGTGCTAAAATTGGGTCAGCGCTGCCAACAATAGGAATAAAACATAAACATCTGTGCATCTAGTGACAAGGAATCGAAACTCCAGAACATTCTGCTTAATTTGGTGCTAAAATTGGGTCATTGAATGAATTTCCAACGGAATAATTAAAGAAAGAAATGTGTCAGTTCTATATAAATCACTCTGTATATTATAAGAAAGTACAGCATGTACCATTTCAAACGACGTCTGCTTTTTATTTGTTCTTTCTTTCCTCGTATTTATGTACCTACTACTGTTGGTACTACTGCTACTACCATTAGCACTACTGATGCTGCTCCCGCGACACTGTATGTCCTACCCTCGTATATTTGACAGTTGGGCTGCTTTACACACTATGGTGCACCGCGCAACTTCCGACCAACTTACGAAGTGTTTCACAGTGAACATCACATCTAGGTGATGGTTTCCGATGCGTCGCATAGAGGCGCTCGCGTCGTTATCTCGGTGCTTATGTCGCCTCGTGGGGCCTCTGCCCCCCCCCACTCCCCTTCGCTCCTCTTTACTTCAGTCTCTTTCAATTTGCGGCCTCCTTTCTCAAAATTGTGCCATCTATCCGGGAATACATTATGACGCTGTCGGCACAACCACCCTCCACGATGAAGGAATTGCCCACGTCATCTGCTTTTCTCTCTCCGCTTTGAAGATGGCCTTGGACGTTTCTTCCCCGTGGAAGTTACAAATGTGCTCCGGCCTTCTACATCAAGAATAAATGGCGGGACAGTCATTTGTGTACTGTGATAACTTGTACAATGGGCTGAAAAAGAAATTTCGAGTAGAAGTCGCTATCAATCTGGAATATTATCATGTTATGAGGACCTCGCTTAGGAAACAATAGAAATAGAGATACACAGAAGGCATTGCATTCAATTTTCAGTTCTATGTCTGTATACATTATAAAATAATAATAATGATGATGATTTATTTTAGCTGGCAGAGTTAAGGCCATAAGGCCTCCTCTTCCACTCAACCAGCAAAAAGTATACATACATATGTATGAACTTACAAAGAATTCAACAATTTGATTTAGATAAGAGCTACATGTATACAAGAGTTATTTACGAATTAAACAACAAAATACTATGAACTATTAATTAAACACTGAAATAAACTGTGTAGCAGAATTAAGCTAAAATACATAGAATGTTAATATATTTCAATAATGTTAGATAATAGAAACAGATTATTATGAGACAATTTTGAAAATACAGCACTATCAGGATGCATGTCTAAAGGAAGGAGTAACAATGTAGGCAGTGATAGTTTAAGTCAGTATGATTGGAGTGAAATGCTAAGACTGTTATTCTTTGAACTATTTTTAAAAATGTTTATTGTCTTGCAGCCCCTGATACTTTGTGAGAACGAATTCCATTGTCGCGAGGTGGATACTGTAAAAGATGATGAATAACGAGATGTTCTATGAAGAGGTATACTTAGCGTGCCACAGATAAGTGATCTAGTATTTACGTCGTGGTTAGAGTATGGATAAGAGAAACGAGACGAAAGGTAATTTGGTGTTGAGGTGTGCAGAATTCGAAAGAGTAAAGACAAAGAGTGTAAAGTCCTACGTTCTTTGAGTCGGAGCCACGAAAGACTTGCGAAGGACGGTGATATGTGATCATATCGTCGGATGCTGACGCACATATTCTGAGCTCGCTGTAACTTGACTGACAGTTCAGAACTTAGGTCACGTAACTGAACGTCATAATAATGGAAGTGCGGCATTACTAGGGTTTAGCTGCGATGTTGCCAGACTGCTGAAACTTTCAACATATTTTTTTTCTAATTTACCGTGCATTTAATCACGAAATGTAATATACAGTAGATGTTCTAGTCCTTCAAGTGTACCCTATCTGCAGGATTATTTCACTTTCACTCTGTATAATGTTAGATAATAGAAAGAGATTATTATGAGACAATTTTGAAAATACAGCACTATCAGGATGCATGTCTAAAGGAAGGAGTAACAATGTAGTCAGTGATAGTTTAAATCAGTATGATTGGAGTGAAATGCTAATAAGGTTATCTTTTAAGCTGTTTTTAAAAGTGTTTATTGTCTTGCAGCCCCTAATACTTTGTGACAGAGAATTCCATTGTCGCGAGGTGGATACTGTAAAAGATGATGAATAACGAGATGTTCTATGAAGAGGTATACTTAACGCGCCACAGATAAGTGATCTGGTATTTACGTCGTGGTTAGAGTATAGATAAGAGAAACGAGACGAAAGGTAATTTGGTGTTGAAGTGTGCAGAATTCGAAAGAATAAAGACAAAGAATGTAAAGTTCTGCGTTACTTAAGTCGGAGCCACGATAGACTTGCGAAGGACGGTGATATGTGACCATATCGTCGGATGTTGCATACGTATCTGACGCACATATTCTGAGCTCGCTGTAACTTGACTGACAATTCAGAACTTAGGTCACTTAACAAAACGTCACAATAATCGAAGTGCGGCAATGTTATATTTACATTTATATTTATTACTAGCCATATCCGTGCGCTTCGCTGCACTTCTTAGAATTAAATATTGACAAATATAAATGCAGTTTTGTAATTACTTAATGAATAATAGCTTTTTGCATGTCGTAAGTCGTTTGCTTCTCAGTCATTTTGAAAGTTGTATTTAAAACTATGAATTTAACTGTTATTGTCATGCAATACTTCCTGGAATTGTTCACGTTACCTAGTTGAGATTTTTTTTCCGGGGTTTTCCCTCAACCCAATACGAGGAAATGCTGGGTAACTATCGGTTCTGGAACCCGAACTCATTTCACCAGCATTATCATCTTCATCTCATTCAGACGCTAAATAACCTAAGCTGTTGACACAGCGTCGTAAAATAACCTACTAAAAAGTAAAAAAAAAAAAAAAGATACTATATTAGACCTAATAGACAATTGGTCAGCGTCTGAAATGAAATATACTTGAAAGAACTGAAGGCTCTTACTCTCAGCTGGAAGATTTCCAATTAAATGATAAGCCTATGCTTGAACTTTAAATGATGGTGTAGAATTAACTTTATGCTTTTATTGCATAGTTTATTTATTTTATCTATTTTAACACAATTCAATTGAGCATAGTTAAAGTAATGGAATTTTAAACTAACGTAGACTACTATTACTGCATACTAAATCAATATACTCTCGTCCGTTAATTCTCGTCAAGTGAGATGTACTGCCTTATAACAGATATACATATCAGCCAGAACCTCAATATAGTCTTAAAAATTAATACATTATTTTTTTTTAGTTTATTTATACGCGCTTTAACATCTGTAGTCTTATCCCGTGTTTAGGATCTGTGGATATACTGTACCAGTAGGCGTTTTCACTATTGTTGAGTTCCTGTTTCTATTATGTGTTGTAGATGGTTTTATGTTCATGTAATTTATTTTACATTTTGACTAATGTTTATGATATGGTGATTGAGGTGGTGATGAATCATGGTATGTACATTTCCCATCCGAAATTCGCCTTTTGTGACTGAGGGAAACCATGAAAATGCCCAATCAGATTGGTCGGCCACGGAGTTTGAACCCGGGACCTCCCGAATGCGACGCCGAAACGTTTTGTCTCAGCCTACTCGCTCGCTTACACTGTCTTATTACACACACACACACACAGACACAAAAAAGAGAGATTGTCATAAGTAAGGAGTTTTTGCGTATGCAGTAATATTTTTTTGTTTAAACGGATTATCTGAAGAATATGTTTAGACTACTTCGCAAATAGTAATAATATATTGATAATTAATACAAAATATAACATAATTATATTACTAAGAAACAGATTATATTATAAATTAAGATATTTAATATTTGTATATTTTCTAGCATCAGTCAATATCACGGCCCACTATATTTTTAAGAAAACAATGAAATACTTAACATTTGAACATCAGGTGGTACAAGATTTTAAATGAATGCACATTAGGTGTGATAAAATTGTTTCGAAAAGATTTCCGTTGATAGTTGGCTTTGATTGGATAAAACTCAATAGATTCTTACATTCCATTGGTACATCAGCAAAATAGTCGGTGAAATCTGTTATTGGTATCATTCAATGTTATTACGAATGGATGCTGAATATGAACGTTCATGAGAACAAACCACAGGCGGGGATATTATTGGCAAATTGAAGCAACGTGTTTCAAATCACGTAAAACATGGGCCCTAATATATAATCAGAAACTACGTGTTACCTTCATGACCTTGGGTTTTTTTTTCTGCCTCGTAACTTTTCGAGATTTTATGCTCGTTGTGTTGCGAAACCAGCTCTCCACACTTTGTCATTGATATATTGCACGCAGCGGCAGATGCGATGTATCAGATACAGCGTCTGCAAAGAGCAGACTGTCATTACGTGCTGTAATCATTACCGGAAGCCGGTGACAGTACCCCCCGTTCAAACTTGCATTGCAGGAAATTGCACTGTTTGACGTGATTACATGTCCGCAGGTCGTAATTCTGGCTCAAATTTCCCCGTCGATACATGGCTTTAAAACCCGGAACGGTTGCTGTATCACGCTTTTTATTTACGTTCGATAATAACTTTTGAAAAATACCACAAGCCCCAGGCGTAACTCAGAGGATAACAAGCTGGACGTGGGTTGAAAACTCGCTGAGTACTAGGATATTCTCAAACTGTAAGGAGAATATCAGGTAATTATGTGGGAATTCCTTTGACTTATCTTGTGCTCATCAACTTAACCTATGACATGAATGTGCTCAATTGACCTTCGACACTTAGCCTACTGTCATCCTCTGAGGAGTTTAGTGCTGAGAGGAATGCGGTTCCAAATAGTGTAGCGCGGTACTGGAGCGGGAGGGGACAGTGACAGCGGCAGTCTGGAAGGAAGTACAATCATGCTGAAAACATTCGCCCAATTTATGAGAGCAGTATGCCTATTAGTTTTCTAACGTATTTTTGGCGAGATAGAGATACAACCATTCGTACTTAAGTGTTCAGAGAAGGAAAGTATTGTAGAAAATTTTATTTATTTATTTATTTATTTATTTACTCTGGTGAAGTTAAGGCCATCACACCACCAGAAATACAAATACAATAAAATAAATAAAAAGAAAAATCATAATAAAACTACAGTAATATAAATGAAAAGAAGAATCATACTATAAAATTTAGTGGTAAATAGAATTGAATTAAATTTGTAAAGTAGTCAATTTAAATATACTGTACTGCTGAACTCACTTGAGAAGTAAAATTACTTGATTTGTATTTTAAGATATCACCAACAAATGATTTTCGGATGACATTATAGGAATCTATTTATTTTTGATGTACCGAAGTACATATGATATTTCCATGCAGATATTCTGCTTTCTCAGATGATGAGAGAGAGATGGAACGGAGAAAAATTCTCTCCGGCGCCGGGATTTGAACCCGGCCAACCAGTCACTCATCTGAGTGCATCTCTACACATGTATGGACTTCGGTCCTGCGTGCATAGACATCTATGACGTAGTGCAGAGGGCGGCCACTAGAGGGAACCCAAGAGATGGAGCTTAATCTGAGACGATTCTCAACGGTGTCGGGATTGTATCCGGCGTGGCTTAGTGGTTAAAGCATCAGCACGGAGAGCTGAAAACCCGGGTTCAAATCCCGGCGCCGGAGAGAATTTTTCTCCGTTCCATCTCTCTCTCATCATCTGAGAAAGGAGAATATCTGCATGGAAATATCATATGTACTTCGGTACATCAAAAATAAATATGATATGCGTAATAAATCACTTTGTGATTTAAAGACGGCGCCCATACCGTCGGACCCCGGCCAACCAGTCACTCATCTGAGTGCATCTCTACACATGTATGGACTTCGGTCCTGCGTGCATAGACATCTATGACGTAGTGCAGAGGGCGGCCACTAGAGGGAACCCAAGAGATGGAGCTTAATCTGAGACGATTCTCAACGGTGTCGGGATTGTATCCGGCGTGGCTTAGTGGTTAAAGCATCAGCACGGAGAGCTGAAAACCCGGGTTCAAATCCCGGCGCCGGAGAGAATTTTTCTCCGTTCCATCTCTCTCTCATCATTATAGGAATCTGTTTTTCACGATACCAATCACACATATTCTAAAATTCCAATAGAATAAAACTAAAAACTTTTCCACAGCATGTGACTTGTAGCGGTGAAATATTTAACATGAGTAATTCATATAATATTAACATAGCTACAGTAACATCAGGGAGTTGTTTGAGTAAATATTGCAACAATATATTTAATATATTAATAACAAAACCATATAGGCCTAGTTAAACAATATGTATATGAAATATTCACACACTACTACAAACTGAAGACTGCGTATTTTTGGACGATTAATACTTCCCACTCCGCTCGGCTCGGCTTGGCTGTAGCAACAAAAGAATCTACCTGCAACACCCCCCCCCCCCACTGATGGCAAGAATACCACAGGTCCCAGCGCTAAACTCATCGGAGAAAGACAGTACTTGGGGTCTTTTCTGACCCCACACCATTTTTTATTGTTAATATTTACATCCATATAATCCGAAACGTTCTAGTAACCTAGATATGTTGTTATCCTTGGTTATTTTAGTTTCCTTTACAATTAAAATTTTTTCGTAATTATGTATTTACTTACAAATGGTTTTTAAGAAACAACCGCAGGTTCATTGCCGCCCTCACACAAGCCCGCCATCGGTCCCTATCTTTTGCAAGATTAATCCAGTCTCTATCAACATATCTAACTTCCCTCAAATCCATTTTAATATTATCCTCCCATCTACGTCTTGGCCTCTTCAAAGGTCTTTTTCCCTTCGACCGCTCAACAAACACTCTGTATGCATTTCTGGATTCGCTCATACGTGAATTTTTTTTTTTTTTTTTTCGTGTTTATTGCTTGGGTTCATGGATGAACCCAGCTATAAACCACGTCTTTATTTTCTAGTTAGAATTATTTTACAGTGGTAGTGTTTTGCTGTGAGCAAAGTGAATATCTACTTTTCCAAAAATAAACAAGTGAAACAAATATAGCATAAACTCCCATGTAGGTTATGGGTAAAATGTTGTAGTTTCATGAGTAGGCTAATTATTTCTATTTGTCAAACTAGCTTCATGTTCTTTCTGCTGCAAAAGGTGATGAGACTAAATTAATTAATTTCCTAGACATAATAATAATTAACACTTGATGCAATAACAGTTTCCTTTTTATGCTTTATTTCAAGGAACGTGAATGTGTTCTCTGATAATTGAAAAGATAAAAACAGGATACAATTAATTAATTAATTAATTCATTCATTCATTCGTTGCTTAAACATAGTGAGTAAATCTAGATGCAATAATAGTACATTATACAACGAGCCTATAATGGTACTAATTAAGACGCGAGTATGTTTATGAAACGAGCGCAAGCGATTTTTAATAATTTTCATACGAGCGTCTTAATTACCATTGTAGTCAAGTTTCATACGACTTTTTATGCTCGACCATATTTCTAACTTTAAATTATTCATATCTGACTGAGGAGCGGAACTGACCTTGTGCAATACCTCGTAAATTGTGAGATGTGCGCAGACGCGAAAGTATTGATTTTTTCCGAGAAACAAATGTCGACATTGACCTTGGTATAATCTAGAGAGTAAAATAAACATTAACCTTGATATAACCTTGAAATTGAATTAGACATTGAAAAACGAGATGACAAATTCAATTTATTTGAATATTATTTGCAATTAACTCTAATTATTATAGTAACAGAACTAGTTGTCTTTCGATTGCAGATACGAGAATAATCGATACTTGCGCTTTCATATTGCTACAATGGTGTTTTCTGATTGGTGGAACACCTGAACTTTAATGAATAGGTGTACTTTAATGAGGTCCATTAAAGGGCTGCTACCAGGTGTATAATTACTACATTTCGGCATGGTCGAGCATAAAAGCTTTTAATTTCGTTGTACTGTGTATACCAATTACGAATGAAATAAGCTATAAAATATGCTAATTATTAACAACAAATATTCTTGGGGTGAAAGATCCTAGATAAGTAGTATGGAATTCTAGAGCAGCTAAGTTGCGAGGATGAATACAGATTCGTTAAGAAACTGATCGCATTTCACGTTTTGAAAACCCCATGTCTATGATACCGACATGTGATCGTCGATCTTTCAGGGGATTAAATCTATTAAATATAAACAACTTCTGTTTTCCAACTTGTGACTAGCTTTATAGGCCTGAAGGAAATAATATCTAAGACGAATGTTTATTGACTTAAGTAATACATTGCAGTTCTTTAATTTAAATTGGATGTCATTTTTAAGTAACTAGGGGAGCCAGGGGATCGTTGTTTAAATACATCGATGACTAATCAAAATTTCTGGGATAGAGGTGGAATATGTACCAGAACAATGGAAGGAGTCCATAATTGTACCTATTTTTAAAAAGGGGGACAAAACCAACTGTAGTAACTTTCGAGGAATATCACTTTTGTTGACGTCGTACAAAATTTTGTCCAATATTCTTTTGAGGAGATTAACTCCGTACGTAGATGAAATTATTGGGGATCATCAGTGCGGTTTTCGGCGTAATAGATCGACTATTGATCAGATTTTTTGTATTCGGCAGATAATGGAGAAAAAATGGGAGTATAAGGGTACAGTACATCAGTTATTCATAGATTTCAAAAAGGCTTATGACTCGGTTAAGAGGGAAGTATTATATGATATTCTTATTGAATTTGGTATTCCCAAGAAACTACTTCGATTAATTAAAATGTGTCTCAGTGAAACATACAGCAGAGTCCGTATAGGTCAGTTTCTATCTGATGCTTTTCCAATTCACTGCGGGCTAAAGCAGGGAGATGCACTATCACCTTTACTTTTTAACTTCGCTTTAGAATATGCCATTTGGAAAGTTCAGGATAACAGGCAGGGTTTGGAATTGAACGGGCTACATCAGCTTCTTGTCTTTGCAGATGACGTGAATATGTTAGGAGAAAATACACAAACGGTTAGGGAAAACACGGAAATTTTACTTGAAGCAAGTAAAGCGATCGGTTTGGAAGTAAATCCCGAAAAGACAAAGTATATGATTATGTCTCGTGACGGGAATATTGTACGAAATGGAAATATAAATATTGGAGATTTATCCTTCGAAGAGGTGGAAAAATTCAAATATCTTGGAGCAACAGTAACAAATATAAATGACACTCGGGAGGAAATTAAACGCAGAATAAATATGGGAAATGCGTGTTATTATTCGGTTGAGAAGCTCTTATCATCCAGTCTGCTGTCCAAAAATCTGAAAGTTAGAATTTATAAAACAGTTATATTACCGGTTCTTCTGTATGGCTGTGAAACTTGGACTCTCACTCTGAGAGAGGAACATAGGTTAAGGGTGTTTGAGAATAAGGTGCTTAGGAAAATATTTGGGGCTAAGCGGGATGAAGTTACAGGAGAATGGAGAAAGTTACACAACACAGAACTGCACGCATTGTATTCTTCACCTGACATAATTAGGAACTTGAAATCCAGACGTTTGAGATGGGCAGGGCATGTAGCACGTATGGGCGAATCCAGAAATGCATATAGAGTGTTAGTTGGGAGACCGGAGGGAAAAAGACCTTTAGGGAGGCCGAGACGTAGATGGGAGGATAATATTAAAATGGATTTGAGGGAGGTGGGGTATGATGATAGAGACTGGCTTAATCTTGCACAGGATAGGGACCGATGGCGGGCTTATGTGAGGGCGGCAATGAACCTTCGGGTTCCTTAAAAGCCATTTGTAAGTAAGTAAGTAAGAGGTGGAATATGGCAGCTCTGGAAAATTCTCTGTGATAGATAACGGTTTTGTCACTGTGATTTTGATGTCCGTGTGATTTTTGGAGATTGTGAAAGAAACATTCTGTCTGATAGAGGTTCCAGGAAAATCCGTTAGCATTTCTCGATTATGCTGTATTTTGAAGGTGAATAACCTTTTCAACTGAAAATCTTCGTTAAATAAACTACTGCTGCTGCTGCAGCACAATTGTCTCCGGAATTTTGACTCGGTATCTCCAGCGAAAAAAAAAAAAAAGTCGATTATCTAGTTATTCGGCTAAGTCGCGTGTCCTAAGTAGGCCACGTATAAAGATTGAGAAAAGGTCTTCCTTTCTGAGCGTAATTTTATGCGAATGACCTGAAAGAAGTTTTTTCTCATATATGCACTATATTCTAGAAGGCACCCAAAGTAGTTCGTTGTGGCACAATATTATTTTCAACCCACTTTCACGTTAGTGAAGCCGGACCCGTCTCTTGAATTGAAGTCAGCTCCGGCAATTGATTTATATAGCGGCGCCATGACACGAGGAGTTCGACAGTTATTGTGTACTAAACGTCGAGAAACTTGGAAGAGAACTAACTACAAGTTTCAGAATTCGTTCTGTTCGGATTATACGTAGTCATGGATACAGAATGTGAAACAAATGACAGATTCTTTAGATTCATAATATGCTTTGCTGTAGGCATTGTTATTTTTCTGTGAACTGTGTTATAAAAAACCGCATAAAAAGGTTTGTACTTCACGATCATAAATTGATGAACTGGCCATCCTACCCCCATTATCTTCTGGCTTAGTTGTCTCATGAGTGCTGTGTTAATGGTGTCACGACGTCAAACCTGTCTTCGGACAGTTGACTAAACAACAACAACAACTTGTTTTTGAAAACATATTCAAAATGTTCCTTCTTTCACCCACTGTACCTTTTGTACACAAGTTTCTTCATAAAATTAAATAGGAAAACTACAGGCAGAACTGCATTTTACTCACTAATATAATATAATATAATATAATATAATATAATATAATATAATATAATATAATATAATATTATATTGTATTATATTATATTATATTATATTATATTATATTATATTATATATTATATTATATTAGTGGCTTGGGCAGCAAATGCTGTAAACTAAGTTCATTAGACGTTCAAATAAACATTTTTCAGATTTATTTTCAGTGAAGAATACCAGACATTCTGAAAGTTATTTGCGTCCATAATAATGAAAGATACTCTCTCTCGAGCCAATACTCAAGTGAACCACGCATATAAATATCTATACCACACCGCCATTAAATATATGAAAAAGACTCAACCCCACTTGATTAATAACTATAAAAATATTTGATTTTTAATAATATTGTTATCTTACGTAAGTTTTATAGCTTTCGGTAACATATAGGCCTACTCCATACTATATAGCCGCCACTCAGTAAAATATAGAAATCAAAATCTAATTTAAGTTATTCTCTATATCTACTTATATAACCCCAAAACGTTTCACTTTCATATCATCAATATAGCATTACTATGTATAATTAATGAAAAATAGACACATCAGGCATTAACTACAATAATATTTCATTTCTAATAGTAATAATGTCATCAAACCACCTCAAGATTTTTTGTTTTTAATATCCAATACACAGCTTTACCCAGAAAATTACACACCACAGAATCGAACCTGTAAATAATTTTAGTAAGTTAAGTTTTTAATAACAAAATTAATTTGAGCTCTAAATATGTCAGCATTCTTGCAGATCATGGCCTTCATGTAATATTGTTTACTGTAGTGTGTGTTTTGTTTTATTCTGAAATGCAACACGGCCGACTTGATGCTCGCTTCGCTTCTCTTGAATGCAATTAGCTAGTTCTCAAAACTGACGACAGATGGATTTTGGAAAATAGGAAAATTGTCTAGGAAAATTGACATTTCACTGAAAACTGCTATGTTTCCGAAAAACTTTGGGTTCCAAGCTTCAAAATGAGGGGCCATTTATTAAAATCCGTTCAGCCGTTTTCCCTTTAATTTCCATTACCAGTTCAAATTATAGGCCTATATATAGATTATATTATATTATATTATTATATTATATTATTATATTATATTATATTATATTATTATATTATTATATTATTATATTATTATATTATATTATATTATATTATATTATATTATATTATATTATATTATATTATATTATAGTGGAGTCCCTTCTTTGTTCATACATGGGGTAAAAACTATTGGCCAATCAAAGATCATTTAATACATTTGTAGGTACTGTGTACTACATTATTGGTCTTATGTGCCCGCCTCTACCTCGGAGATGCAACCACTCCCAAGCAATGAACTCACTGACTCGCAATCAGAGGACGAGGTGTAAGCAACCGGGTGAATATAAACACTATACTATACTGTTATAATAGTACGTACGAGGATAATGTACTTGTCTAAGCGTTGGAGGGACCACGTAGCAGATTTCCTACAAGCTTCAGCTTAATTTTTTGTCTGAGTAAATGTATTATGAAAGGATATCAGTCCAAATGACTTAAAATATTTTTATTGTTAATGCTAAAACAATTATTTTATTTAGAGGAGTTACCACTGCAGTTACTCTTATATTTGTGTTATTAAGAAATCTTCTCCTCATATTGTGTGTGTACATATTTAGATGCTAAAATAATTCTTATTTAAATTTGTGTACCTTTTGATGTCGACGTCGAGCATGAGCAAAGCGATCGCCTTAACCGTAACGCATGGGCGTCTAAAAGGATCGTCTGCTCCGAATCACTTGCAGCAAGTAGATTGCATAAGCTCATGACCTCGGGTGGGAGGGTTGAAGATGTAGGTAGCGACAGGTGAGTTAACTAGAACAGTGGCGGGTTTATTGCATGCTAGACATCATTGGGGAAGTTCATGTACTTTAACTTGATTCAGAATTACAATTTGTTAATGAATACAAATAAATACATAAACTATAGACGTTGGAACAGTATGATAACGTATAATAATGAATGAAATGCATTCTATTGAAATTAATCTTCTTCAGTTTCACATATTTGTTTCAGCAATATTGCATTGAAATCCGGAGTTATATCACACACTGCCAACCGTAATTATTGGCCGTCCGTAATGCTGGTCCTACATTTTGACTTTGCGCTGTTTCGAATTTTGTTTATATTACGTATCACCACATCCATGACGTGCTGAAAATTCAAAGTTTTCTCACAAAGGGCTTCTTGATGAAGAATGCAACGTACTGTGTAGAAATCTGATATACCTCTTTCGTTAAGAAACACTTTTAGTCTGCCAATTAACCCTCAACTGGTATCGCTTTTTAAGTGTACATTACGATATCAAGCAATATGGGTATACGGGTATATTGACCCTTAGATACCAGTTGAGGGTTAAAACCCCTTTTCTCGGCAACAATGGAACGGGCTCCATCAGTTGCCATGGACGCTAGCTTTGAATACTGTAAATAATTATGTTTATGTACGCACAAGCAAACGCCATTGAATATTTCTACTCCAGTGGTGTTACTTTTTAAAGGAATCAGGTCTAATAAAAATTCCTCAACATTAATCTGTTTGTCAACACCGCGTATTAATACAGATAACTGAGCTGTATCTATCAAATCATTGCTTTCATCTCAAGCGAGAGAAAAATGTAAAAAGTTATGAATTGTAGCATCAATCTGCCTAGATATGTCATTAAATATGTCAATTCTTCGTGCAACAGTTTGTCGAGAAAGGTGTAAATTGCGAAAGTGTTGCAATTCTTTGGGGCACAAAATTTCTGCAACTTTAACTACAATTCATTTTATATATCAATATGCCTGGTAAATTATTAAATAAGTATATAATAAATTTCAATCTTAAGATTGAAATTTATTATATACTTATTTAATAACTTTAACTATGCATGTTTCTACAAACTCGCTTTCCTGAAATGATTTGAGAGATTTGGCTATCTCCCATGACACAGTTTAACTAACAAGTATTCTTTTTCTGTCATGTCAGTTGCAGGAACATCAATATGCAGAGCATGCTTATTTAACAGGTTACTCAGTTCTTTTGCCCAATCTACTCCTGGAATAATGAGGGAATATGCATAATTTTATTTATTTATTTATTTATTTATTTATTTATTTATTTATTTATTTATTTATTTATTTAATGTGCTGTACAACAGCCATTGGCCAATTACAGTTCAGCACAAATATAACAAAAACATAAAACAAAAATAATTATTACACATAAATATAATTACAATTACAATAATGACTATGAATGGGTAACTAAGAATACTATGAGAGAATGTTAATTGAGTATAATGCCTAAAAGAATACATAAATGATAAATCGTTGCCAAGAGCAAACAAAGTCTATAGATTGAAGGGATCGAATTCGCAGCCATGCATGTTGGCATTTTTAATGCATCTGGAGACTGGTGAAAGAAATTTCGAATTTCTAATATAGAAAAGTTTGTGGGCTCTCATATCTTTTGTTGGAATACGTAAGGTAATATTGTTTAAGAAAGAGTCACAGGATATATCACCTTTGAGGACTTTACAAAAGAACAGATAATCTAGCTCATGGCGTCTAGCATATAGATTTTGACAATTAAAATATTCACATTTTCTCTCATAACTATACCCGGAATTAATGGGCAGAAATCTGAATGAACATAGGGATATACATTTTCTTTGTATATTTTCTAATTTAGCCGAGTCCGTAGTTGTAATCGAGTTCCAAACTACAGATGCATATTCGAGTTTCGATCGCACCAATGTATGGTATAGCATTAAAAGAGAATCGGGCGTGGAAAAAGAATAAGTTATTGACCGTATTATTCCTAGCATTCTGATTGCGTGATTGTAAATGTAATCAACGTGACTATGAAAATACAATTTACTGTCAAAGAATATTCCCAAATCTTTTACGCAATCCGTTCTGTTAATTAGTACATTATTTAGATAATAATTAAATTTCAGTGAAGAAGTTTTTCTAGAAAAGGTTATTACATTAGTTTTGGATACGTTAATTGTCATACCATTGTCTTCCGACCATTTAGCGACTGAATTAATGTCACATTGAAGTGATTGACAGTCAGTACTACTTTTGATTGTACGAAAAATTTTTAAATCGTCTGCAAATAATAAACAGTAATAATAATAATAATAATAACAATAATACTGGTAATATAATATCCAATAACGTTAATATAATAATATTTATAATAATCAATAATACATTGTAACTCAGCATATTGAGAATGCCATTCAACATGCCGGAAATTGTCTTGGAACATATAAGACATTTTATATTATCACCATCTTCATAGCGAAGAAACTCTAGTTCCCACTCTACATTAAATTTGGAGGTCGAAAGCTTGGACAGAGGCATTCATAAACCATCTTATACGTCCGGAACGCCCGCCACTGCCTTGTTTACTGTATCAAGCACACGCTATGGCAGTCATGGTGCCTTACGGGGGAGGAGGGTGAATGAAGGGGGTTACATTGCAGGTTGCATAGTAACTACACTGTGATTCGCGAATCACCTTTTGGACATCTCTGCCGTAACGTATTGAGTGGTGTTCCTGTAGTGAGCGGAATCTGGTAGCTTTCCAAATTAGAAGTTTCCTTAACAGAAGTTTCCAACGGAGTCTCCACTGTATATTATATTATATTATATTATATTATATTATATTATATTATATTATGCTACAGAACGTCAGTACATTGTTCAAGAATTCTCCGCTTCTATTTTGGAGGTGGTACTCGGTTCGTACCTTGCGTTGGCTCCCGGCAGAGCAGGATTGCATGTCTCCGCTGTAACTCACATCCTGCATGGCCCATCCTCACCTGTTTGAAGAGGATTTAGGGATGACAAATTGTAGTCTCATGACTCCCATACAAACCTCGTCCGACGAGTGGGCTAATAAAAACTTTATGGCAAGCCGTAATTTTACAGCGGACGTCCGTCCTCATTTAGCGACAAATGACTCTCGATCTTTGTTACAGCGAGATTCATGGTGTGTATGGAGATCATGAAAACATGCACAAATTTCTGTCACAAGCTAGTAAAATGATCCAGCTACACATGAAGTTAACTTCTTATCAAAGGGACCAAAGTTTGATGCCGGACAAAATTTGTGAGATTTGTGGGATAAAGCGAGCCATTCTCAATCGAACATTGATTTATTATCGACACATGTTGTGTAGTTGAAACGAAGCATTTAATATATAATTACCGTTTATACAACGTTAGGAGCGTGCATCAGTTTCATTTTTCGTTAAAAATTGTTTAGTTTACTGGGGAGCGTAACTCTCATAATATACTTATATCTTATTCGGAAACTTAAACTTATTGGTGTCACGTGACTGGAAAAACACGAAGCTAATACAAGAAAAAAAAGTTGTTAAATTAACAGTAATAGCAATGGTGATAGTGATGATGATGATGATGATGATGATGATGATGATGATGATGATGATGATAGGGGTAAAACTGGCAACAGTATAGTTACAATAGTGGATGAGTGTTGGGTTCATGACAGAGTTTGCGGGACCCAAAGTTTTGATAAATTTAGTAATTGAATTTGAAATATCTGTGTGTTCATATTAAAATTTCCGTACAAATTCATTAACTGCTCGAAAGATCAATTTCACATTCTCAAAAAAAAAAAAAAAAGCGTGGTACTTATATAATATATTCGTAAGCAAGATTGTAATACAGAGCCTATCATAAGTAACGAGTCTATTGAAAAATTAACTATTTTGGATCATTTTTTGAAATGATGTTCATCCTCACTCATGGACTCTGGCGAGCATGTCAGGCGTGACCATTTGTGGAGCTTGTTTCCAAAAGGTACCAAATCCAACAGACCTAATTTTACAGGAAATGAAAAAAACTGCTCATGGCCTTAAAAAATATTATATACTGTTATGACTTCGTGTCACTATTCTTTACATGTCATCAATCATATTTAGGCATATATTTAGGATATTTCACACATTTATAAGAAGTTATTGATGGTTTTAGTTTGGATTTGGTACATTTTGGCAACAAAATTGGATGTGGTACATATTGGCATGAAATAATTCAGTATTATGAATGGGGATGTACAGTACAGGAATTATTTACTATCACTGTAAAAGTGAATTCATAATTCAACATTTTTCATTTCACAAATTTAGGCTATATTTGCCGTTACAATCATCATAATTAACATCAGTGTTATCCTCAACCTCTGTTCTAACAACAGACTCAAAATTTATAAAATTACTATAGGCCTAAAGTGGGAGTTTGTTAATGTCACAATAGCCCATGGATGCTAGCAAAACTTTCAAATCTTTTTTCTCAGCATCCTGAACATGACTTTGATATTGGCATGGAATAACTCAGTATTATGAATGGGGATGTACAGGAATTATTCTCAAACACTATAAAATTAAATACATATTATTAAATATTCTTAATTAAATTTCACAAAATAGAGACTATGTTTGTTCTAATCATAATTAACAACAATGTTATCCTCATCCTCTGTACTAATAACAGACTCAGAATTTATAATATTAATGTAAAATGGAAGTTCGTTAATGTCACAGCAGCCCAAACAACTAATACGTCATCACAATAGCCAATGAAATTGCTGCACAACTCGCGACATATCAGTGACGCAAAGTTGAGAACCAATAGGAACACAGAGATTTGGTATGTTTTGGCATCAAACTCAGCATGGATGTGGTATTTTCTGCTGTAAAACACTGTTTTCAGTGGCTTCTGGAGATATGATTTGGTACTTTTCGAGAGAAATGGTTAGTGTTTCCGTTCTAGAGGTAGCTAAGAATGTGCTGCCATCTGTAACTCATTTTTCGAAAATTGTGGATTTGGTACCTTTTGGAAACAAGCTCCACATTTGTAACGAGAGTTCAATTCGTTCCACTAATTCAGGAATGATGTGTGGCTTAGTCACATAGGGCCGTATTCATAGACATTTTTAGCGCGGGTTTCCGGTGGGTGATCAGCGTGTTTCGTATTCATAAACCAGTGTTAGCGATAGGATATGATCTGAATTCTGTACAAGTAACCAGTGGATAACCGGGGCTAGCTTAGTACGCTTGTAGCGCGAGCTGCGAAATGTCTATGAATAGCACCCTTAGACACGATCCTTGATGAATCCCCAGAAAAATGAGTCCAGGGGAGTCAAATCAGGTGATCGCGGAGGCCAACGGATTGGGCCTGTGCGATCGATCCACCTGCCTGGAAATACTTCGTCTACGAAATAAACGCTTAATTTGAGCGGCACTGTTTCCGAGTTCAAAACGGGCTGTAATTTTTCTCTTCTGCAATAACGTTAAGCGGCTGCGTGGCATTTTATCATTCCAGAATATCACAACAATGTGTATAGGCATGGCCGTGTGGCATTATCGTTGGCGTATAGGAGGCCATGCTCCAGGTCATTTTAAGATTGTATCAAATGCACATTACACATGGATAAGTAGCTTTCTCTGGCGGCGCGGGGGGGGGGAGAGGGGGGTGTTTGTTTTCAAATCGACTGTACGGCACTGGGAATGTTTCTTTCTCGTGAGGATGAACATCATTTCAAAAACTTATCCATAATACAGAAAAACCCCGATAAGACGTTGTTCAAGGGACCGGGTGTAAACACCGTATTAACCGGTACCGCATATTAGGTGGGTATAGTAATTTTGACTTATATACAGTATCTATTAGCATTTTTCTTTATTGAAATACATGATTCATGAAAGGTTTTACAGTATTGCTCCATTGTGTAATTACTGTACTGTACGTCAAAGACATTTACAATATGTACTGTACTTAATTATTTCGGAAAAAAGTCATTTATAGTTGTTTGCCGTGTGCGTGTTCTCCAAGTCCTCATATTTACCACACTTCAGTTTCCTGCGATTACATCCTCCCGACGATGTCGCAACTGTAGTGATTGAGTCGCGATTTTTTATTATCATTCTTAATATCGATGATGGGATTCCTAATGCATCAGAGAGTTGTTTCTGAGTAAGAGTAGCCTACTGGTCTCATCGTACTTTTGTAAGATTTCCAATTTTTTCGACACAGAAAGCGCTTTGTAACTCATTGTAATCACATTCACAGACACTTCAATACAATAAAGGACAACAAACTGCCCAGCAAAAATTTCCAGAATTTTATTACGGCCGAGTGAGGAATGCTGTTTGAGAGAGAGGGTTTAAAAAGAGGGTGAGGTATTGTAACTGTATGTAGGCTTTAAGCGCGCAGGTAAGGAGTCGAATAAGAGAGCGTAACAAGAGGGTGGGGTATACTAAGGTATGAAGTATGAAGGTATAAATGTGTGGGTATAGGGTCGAATACCAATACTTTTCAGGTTAATGGCACCAGTGAGTTCAGTGACCAAAATGTTTCATTGCTGTTACAGTACTGTCATTGCAAGTTATCTTGAACCTTCTGAGCGGGGACAGAGGGGTAGAGGGAAGGAAGCGCGTAACGCGGGTGGAGCCAACTGAGTTGTTTGCGCATGCTCTGCATCATAATCTCTTGTCAAGAAACATAGAACTATTTCCTTCACTGCGTACCAGTAGTGTTAACATGGAGCAACAACCACAGGGTAGTAATTATGGTGAAATCACACCACCGCGGAGAAAAAGTAACGCTGTTATCCACAGCGGAGAAAGAGAAATTATCGCAAATATAATTAAGTGTTGCGAGGAGGAAAAATTAAACAAATATTTACTGGAACCTCTTGATAAGGAATATGAGAGAGCGGCTAAATACTCTGGCAAAAGTATTAGTTCCGTGAAGAGAATTAAGAATAATATTGCATTACAACCGAATGAACCTCACACTACTCCGGGAAAGAATAGGTATGTAATGTTTAGTTATTATTGCTATAATAGATATGTACAATAGTGTGTGTATTGAGAGCGACATAATGCATTACTGTTGCACGTTATTATTTTCTTATAGTTCTACTAAACATATTATTTCATTCCAGAATTAGACTTGTGTAAATTTGAAGTAGACGACTTCGATCAACATGTCATTCGGGATACAATCGAAGAATTCTATCTCGTTCAGAAAGTAGTACCTACGATTAAGAAGATAATTCCGAACGGATGATGCCATTGGCGAAATAATTAATTTAGGAACAAGCGATGATGGTAGCAATGATAGGGATATGGATTGTGTATAATTGTAAATTAATGTATATTCAAATAATAAGCCTGTAAAATATTGTTATAAGAATATGTACATATCAGCTGTAGGTGTTAAGTCATGCAGGTCTATATAATGTACAGAAGTAGCTGTAGTAACTCCTTCATTGCCGGTCCCCAGCCCGGATGAGAGAGGAGTGTACACACGATTATATTTAAATACTTACTCATTACAGGTTAATTAAAGCTTGCTACGAAACTATGTTCTCCTCTCAAAACCGGAGTATCGATAGAAGATGATGTCTTATTGAACCAAGTTCTTTTATAGTAGAGAGCCGTAAGGTAAAATAACCAACGTTTTCTGAAAAGAGTCACGTTACCCGAGGGAGGGGCATCCTTGCCGTGCCGTTACGTTGATGAGTACATGCCGTACCGAGCAGTTCCAAAGACAGACTTAGGGGATGTAAGGTTCAAGATAACTTGCAATGACAATACATTGCTGAAAATTACATCGAAAATATTCCACAAAAAACAGCGTATTATGCGGGACTTGAGCGCAACAAACGGGGCATTTTATAAAGGCGTTATATATGAAATGTGCAGGGACCGGACAAAAAAAAGCGTATTACACGGGATAGCGTAATAAGCGGGCGCGTCTTATCGAGGTTTTACTGTAAATTTTTCGATAGACTCGTTACTTATGAAAGAATTTGTACATAGCGTCCTTTACTAAATTTGACCGATAATTAACAATCTTATTCATAAGGCAATTTCAGTAGAAAAAGGAGCTCCCTGTTATTTTTCATTTTCAGAAACTGGCCACTTTTGACTAGGCTTTCTGCACATAGACCAAATTCTTTAACCAGACTGAAGACGCACATACGATTTTCTGTTATCGTTTTACCCAAACAAAAACAATCACACAGCGATGCATAAGCAACTGTCAGTATCCTAGCAACGACTCTGATCGTCATGTGAACTTTCAATTGTTTCCGCCTGTATAATATCCTGACCTGTCGTGGGCGTGGTTTCTGATCGGTTGACTCGCGCGATCCATAGTATTGAAGCCAGCTGGGTTAAAGTGGGAAATTAAATTATTGATGGCTTGTTGTAAATGTCGTTTTGTGCAGAGAGAAACTCTCCACAGATACAAACATGTCACTAGTAGAGTACTGATTATTATTTTTATACTGTGCAAAAAACGGTAGCGATAGAAATATTTGCTCAAACTAAAATACACAAAAATATTAAACCAATATAAGGAAATATTTTCCATCGTAGTGTATTGTAAATACTATTTGTGGTTTAAATGAAGCTCTTCTTTTGCCAGCTTTTGTTCTGGTATTTTCTATTAGAGGAAATATTGTAAATCTGCAAAATCGATTCCCACATGTTTGCGGAAATGCGCGTTTTCAGCATCATCCTGATACCGCAGAGGTGGTTTAGAGCTCGACATGTCTCCGTGTATGTACAGTAATTTCACCTAAACTACTGGTCGGATTTTGTCAGTATATAATATTTTAACATTCATATCGCATCTTAAATAACGATTTTCATGTCTATACTAATAATAAATCTGTAGCCGAAAGTTTTCCGGTAATTTTCGATTTTCCAAAAATAATTGGTTCTAACATATATAATTAAGCGCCCTGAAACCGAAAATCGCTTTTTTGAAATTTTTGTTTGTATTCTGTCTGTCAGGATGTTTGTTACCTTTTCACGCGATAATGGCTGAACCGATTTATATGAAAATTGTAATATAAATTAAGTTCGTTGTAACTTAGAATTTAGGCTATATGGCATTCAAAATGTTTTATTCAAAAGGGGGTTATAAAGGGGCCTGAATTAAATAAATGGAAATATCTCATTATTAATTTTCATGAAAAATATTACATAACAAAAGTTTCTTTAAAAATAATATCCGATAAGTTTTACTCTATGCAAAATTTTGATAGGACTGATATTTAATGAGATAAATGAGTTTCAAAATTACAATAACAACGCCATCTAAGGCGATGTAATGAAATAAAAAACAAATGACTTCGTCTATAAGGGGCCTTGGACAACAACAATCGAAAGCTATGAAACATAGCCTACAGAAAATGTTTCTATGTTTGTATGAAGTAATATCGGAAGCTAAATTACCGATTTGTATAATTAATTATTAATTCACCATTGGAAAGTGTAGTTTCTCTAGATGAACATAATGCTGTATGTTATTACAGTAACTTCTGAGTGAATCGAGGACAGGTAAGATTAAAATAGCTTCTTATACACAGAAAACTTGATAGGTTATTCTGTACATTCGTTTCCTGTATTTCCTAAAATAATTTTTATGACCAAATGAGTGGTCTCTGGATCAAAATGATCCCATTTAATTTGTTTAATACAATTTAAATTAAGTAACATAATAAACGATTTATTCTTCTATCAAACACGAATGTTCCCTGGATCAAATGTCCTATTTTAATTATGTAATTACTTTGTATTTATTTCTAACGGGTGCAGCGGAGCGCACGGGTACGGCTAGTAATTATAATAAAAGTATTTGAAACTATTACAATACAACCAAATATTTATTTATAAAGATGAACCATAAGTTACTTACGGCTTTTAAGGAACCCGGAGGTTCATTGCCGACCTCACATAAGCCCACCATCGGTCCCTATCCTGAACAAGATTAATCCAGTCTCCACAATCATATCCTACCTATCTCAGATCCATTTTAATAGTATCCTTCCATCTACGTCTCGGCCTCCCCAAAGGTCTTTTTCCTTCCGGCCTCCCAACTAACACTCTGTATGCATTTCTGGGTTCGCCCATGCGAACGTGCTACATGCCCTGCCCATCTCAAACGTCTGGATTTAATTTTCTTAATTATGTCAGGTGAAGAATACAATGCGTGCAGTTCTGTGTTGTGTAACTTTCTCCATTCTCCTGTAACTTCATACCTCTTAGCCCCAAATATTTTCCTAAGCACCTTATTCTCAAACAGTCTTAACCTATGTTCCTCTCTCAAAGAGAGAGTCCAAGTTTCACAACCATAAAAAACAACCGGTAATATAACTGTTTTATAAATTCTAACTTTCAGATTTTTTGACAACAGACTGGATGATAAAAGCTTCTCAACCGAATAATAACAGGCATTTCCCATATTTATTCTGTGTTTAATTTCCTCCCGAGTATCATTATATTTGTTGCTGTTGCTCCAAGGTATTTGAATTTTTCCACTTCTTCAAAGGATAAATTTCCAATTTTTATATTTCCATTTCGTACAATATTCTCGACACGAGACATAATCATATACTTTGGCTTTTCGGAATTTACTTCCAAACCTATCTCTTTACTTGCTTCCAGTAAAATTCCTGTGTTTTCCCTAATCGTTTGTGGATTTTCTCCTGATATATTCACGTCATCCGCATAGACAAGAAACTGATGTAACCCGTTCAATTCCAAACCCTCTCTGTTATCCTGGACTTTCCTAATGGCATACTCTAGAGCAAAGTTAAAAAGTAAAGGTGATAGTGCATCTCCTTGCTTTAGCCCACAGTGAATTGGAAACGCATTTGTCAGAAATTGACCTATACGAACTCTGCTGTACGTTAATGCCGAATGGAGTTGCATAAGATTTTATATTGTATTCTTATTTGTTTATGTATGGCAGTGAACATTGAAGTGTATTATACCTAGTATAATTTGAGGTCGATAGAAATTAGTTTCGAATGGATGTGTGTTTTTATTTTGTCTCTGGAAGTAATACATTTTTTAAAGTTTTACACAGAAAATTACATTTTTAAATTTGGTTTCAAGCCAAAAATAACAGATTCGTTTGTATAGTATTGTTGTGTGGGTCTCCGAGGCCATTAATATAATTGTATGGTTCCCGACGTATTTCCTGTTGATTAAAATTAACAAATGGATACGATTTCTGTACTGTCATATTGTCTGCAGCAATCTGATTATAGAACCAATTCGTTATTTAGAAAGTAAATATTCTAGTGGTGACCGTACAGCGGGAAATCTACGTGATTGGAAATAGAAATTTGAAACAACATTGCTCTCAGAAATGAAACGTTAATATCAAAAGGAAATACATAATTTACTTTGTAATTTAGTAATGCATATACGCTTTGAAACTCGTACAACTAGTATTCCGGTTCAGATTTTTTCGTGGAAAATAATTTCTCATCAATGGTTATCGGATTGAACTTTTCTTGGAGTTGAAAATTAATTTCAATGTTACTTTGGGGACTTAATATTTATGATTTACTTTAAACGAAATAAAAGTGACAATTACATATATGGAATAGTTACACAGTATAGTTTTCATATCTTAACTGGTATTATCTCCTGGCTTAGTTGCCTCATGGGTGATGCCTTGTTACTGTCACTAGCTTCCGACCTGTCTTCGGACAATAGGCTAACAACAACTTAGCTATGATAAACCAATTGCTTCATTTTTAAATTCTGTAGGGCACTGAGTATAAAATTATAACATTTAACCTAGTTAACACTATTTTATCACCTCTTATTGCACAAATATTTAAAAAAAAATTTCTGTATGTTTACAACTTAGGCTGAGAAGTTTCACTTACATCGCGCGTAGAGGCTATAAGATTTATTTATTTAGTTATTTATTTATGTATTTATTTCTTTCTTTACTTCTATATTTATTAATCTAGGTATCTATTTAGTCAATTATTAATTTACTTAGGTATTTATTTGTGTATTTGTTTATTCACTTATTTTTGTCATTATTTATTTATTTTCTGTTTTATTTAATTACTTATTTTTATTTAATAATTTATATATTCATTTACTTCTTTATTAATTTATTTTTGTGTATTTATATATGTATTTGTTTATTTATTATTTTTTGTTTATTTTCTTATTTCTTATTTGATTATTTTCTTATTTCTTTTTTATTTATTTACTAATTTATTTATTTACTCTATGTATTTATTTACTTATATTTTATTTAATCATTTATTTATTTGTTATTTACTCATTTATTGATTGATTTATTTTTTTACTTATTTATTTAGTTATGTATTTATTTAGTTATTTGCTTATTTATTTTTTCTATTTACTTATTTACTGATATATTTATTTTCTTATTTATTTATTTACACATTTATTTATTATTTTATCTATTTACTCATTTATTTATTTATTTACACATTTATTTATTTACTTATTAACTTATCTTTTATTTAATCATTTATTTATTTTCCTATTTATGTATTTGTTTATTTACTCTTTGATTCATTGATTTACTTATGTACGTATTTAGTTGTGTATTTATTTAGTTATTTGTTTATTTATTTATCTGTTTACTTATTTACTGATGTATTTACTTTATTTATTTATTTATTTATCTACTCTTTTATTTATTTATTTACTCATTTATTTACTTACATTTTATTTAATCAATTATTTATTTATTTATTTATTTATCTACTCTTTTATTTATTTATTTACTCATTTATTTACTTACATTTTATTTAATCAATTATTTATTTTCTTATTTATTTATTTCGTTATGTATTTATTTGCTTATTTTCTTATTGATTTATGTACTCATTTATTTATGTGTTTATTTAGTTACGTAGTTATTTAGTTATTTGTTTACTTATTTACTGATGTATTTATTTTATTTATTTATTTAGTTATTTATTTACTCATTTTTTAACTTATATTTTATTTAATCAATTATTTATTTTCTTATTTATTTATTTATTTATTTCGTTATGTATTTATTTGCTTATTTTCTTATTGATTGATGTACTCATTTATTCATTTATTTATGTGTTTATTTAGTTATGTATTTATTTAGTTATTTGTTTATTTATTTATCTTTTAGTTATTTACTGTTGTATTTATTTTCTTATTTATTTTTTATTTCTTTATTTATTTTTTATTTATTTACTTATTGATTTATTTACTCATTTATTTACTATATATATGCGTTTATTAGTTATGTATTTATTTATTTGTTTACTTATTTACCTATTTACTTATTTACTGGTGTATTTATTTAGTTATGTATGTATTTATTTAATTATTGTAACTTGCAAAACATATACCTGACACATTATTTCTTCGTTTCAGGTGAGTGTTAGCTGGTTATTAGCAGTGTAGTAAATTCAGCAAATTGGTAAGTTTTAATCAAGCAATTTATATTAATATTTTGGTATTAGTAACTTTACATAGCTCTGATTTCACAGATTCCAATAAGCAATATTAAGTCCAGCGAGGTGTTCCCGCTATCTATGTGGGGAGCGATCATTATTGTTATCATCACTGTAGTCATGAAGGCTTTCGCAAGACCTCTTCTCGTGACAGTGCACATTTGACACCTGCATGAAGGCAGATTATTTGCTGTAATTGTGGCGAGCTTGACGACGCGACGGCAGTTGCGCCTGATTTATAGGCAGCACCCGCATCCGCGATCTGATGGGACGGCTAATGGCGCGTTGTATTGCAGCTATCTGGATCATGTGACCGGCCCTTACCTGACCGCATATCTCACTGTCGCCCCTTGTTCCGGTAATATGCTATCAGCTCTGATAACTCCCATTTGGGCTCGCATAGATAAGGTTCTCGGGTCATCTTTCCGTGTTCATTGTACTCCTCAGCATACCAATCCAAGTTTAGTTACAGCTGTTCAATGGTTGCGACTTTTATTACGAAAGAGTCATATCTAGGGACCGGATTTATAGGTTTTTACCTTTTTTCCCCTTACTTCAAACCTCATCAGTTCTTAGATATTTTTCCGACTCATGGTCATAAGAATCATAGCCTGTATGTAAATTCTGTTGAACATAAAAAACCTAAACCATAATAAATATGTATTTTTATGCTCGACCATGCCGAAATCTAGTAATTATACACCTGTTAGCAGCCCTTTAATGGACCTCATTAAAGTACACCTATTCATTAAAGTTCAGAAAATACCATTGTAGCACTATGAAAGCGCAAATCGATTATTCTCGGATCCGCAATCGAAAGACAACAATAAATCAGTAAATCACCTATATTTGAAATAAAGTCAGTTCTGTTACTATAATAATTAGCGTTAATTGTAAATAATATTCAAATAAATTCAATTTGTCATCTAGTTTTTAAATGTCAAGGTCAATGTCGACATCTGTTTCTCGGAAAAAAATCAATACTTTCGCGTCTGCGCACATCTCACAATTTACGAGGTATTGCACAAGGTCAGTTCCGCTCCTCAGTCAGATAATAATAACATGAATACTTATGAATAATTTCAAGTTAGAAATATGGTCGAGCATAAAAAGTCGTATGAAACTTGATTATAATGACGCGAGCGTCTTAATTACTACCATTATAGGCTCGTTGCATAATGTACTATTATATATTTACTGTCTTTTATATAGATATATTTAGAAATTTCAATAAATCTTATAATTTTTATTCTCTTCTGCACTGGAGAAAGCACCCTTCAGTCTTTCGATGTTTTGAATAAAATGGTTAACAGAGAATTCCCGTCTGTCTTTGTACAGGGACATCATTTTATTTTTACTAACATTTCTAATATTGACCTGAGTATACCTTGGATTAACGGTTGAGAACCGGAAACACCGTTTGCTACCCCCTTCCACGACTAGAGTTCGATGATACTGGCGTAAAATACAAACAAATCACTTTACTAGGTATAGGAGGGAAGAAAAGTAGTTCATCCATTTACGTAAACTAAGAAATATCGTGATTTTGAGTTCGATAATTTTCATTATAGGTTTTTGTTTAATCAAAATACAGTACTGTATTAACAATAATTGTTTTTACTCACGAACTGAGCTATCCATTCGGACGTATTAATTATTCAGTGTATATTCTACTATCTACAACACATTAGCGTACAATTTAGAGAATGAAGTTAAATTGAAAAATAACTATAATATGGATATTTAAATATATTTTTTTTTAAATGGTGGCCGTTCATTTCGATAGTCATATTATTGCACTGTAGACTATTGTACCTAGCCTAATCCCAATTACCAGTTTCGTCCTTCGGACTAGTGACTCATGTTGAAATAATTCTGTACCTACTCCATGAAAGAGCACCTTACGTACTGTAAATTCAATCTTCACTTCTGTCCGATCCGAAAAGATAAAATTACTCAGAAATGCTATCTACTGTCCGTCCAAGTGGTTTTGTCGCAGGGTCGTAGAAAGGAGGGAAATCACGTGACAGTTAATTACTTAAGGGGACACTCAACTTAAAAATTGGAGAAAAAGTGTCATAGAAATGAAAAATTAAATTTCTACACCAATTTACGTGACAGAACTAAATCAATAAGCAGAATTCTTCCCCTATTCATTGAGAAGTCACAGTCAAATGCACAAAGCCAAAAAATAAAAAATGATAATTAAAAGTGATATTTCAATTAATGATTGATTAAAAATTGAAATAATTTTTATTTTGAAAAGTATTGGATCTAATGAGCTGAGATTTTGCATGTTACTTTCCATGTGTATATTAAACTTTTCCTCCAAATTTGAAAAAGATTGGTCTAATAGGAAAAAAGTTCCAAAATATAGTTGAGTGTCCCCTTAACGAGGGATAAATTATAATTTATTCGATTTTCTATGGATATGGACAAAAATCGCAATAGTTACCGAATGGAAGGGAACGTTTGGGGAGAAAACTATAAACTTTCCACCAATGTAGTATTGCACTTTTTTGTTACATATAGCATGATCTGTTCACTCTGAAAATATGCAGGGTATAAATTTTTATTTGAGAAAATTGTAGTGGAAAAGTAACTGCAGACCTAACTAGTTTTTGGCTTAAAGTAAAGTCTCATTTTATGCGAAATAACTGTTAGTAAACATTACAACTGGAAAACTCATTTTCCAGTTACAGTGAAACATGAGGAAAACTTAATGTCACAGTATGTTTTCCACGTTTACTTCAAATTGTATTTCTCTGTGCAGAATGTATTGGTTTCGAAAGAGAGAGAATTTACAATTACATTTTATTATCATTATTTTATTAATTCCGTTCTCAACAATTAACGGCATTTTTAAAACTCACTTCTTTAGTTAATTCAGCCATGAGTTTCAACCTATCACCATCTTCTTTTGTTCTATTTCTTTCTCTCTATACTCATTTCTTTGCCTAATTCAGTCCTCCTTTCTCTTGTTCTTTCTATTTCCCTCTGTCAATTTTTATGATTTATAATAGCTATAACTAAATTTACTTGCAACATTATAGTCTATAATTTTGTGGAATAGGCCCCAGGAAACAAACAAATGCTGATCAGTCTATCGGCCAGTTTGTCCAAGTGATGTTAAATTTTGCTTAACGAATGTTAAATTAACAGTCTGTTTATTTTTAAAGCTTTGTTAATGTATTTTCCATTTGTTCAACATAATTTTGTTTAAGATAGCCAACACTTAACTATAACGTCCGTTAGCACTATTTTAACTACTCAACAGCAGTTGGTAATGATTCTACACATGTAAGACAATTTTTGATTGGCTAAAATTAATCTTTAAATTCTATATTATAGAGTGAGTCATGAAACTTGCATAAAATGACAACCAGTTATAGTAGGCCACGCTCCATAAACAAACAGTTGACAAATGAAAGTTGTAGGTGACGTGCTGAATAATAATTACAAAGTAAGGTTATATTTCCTCATTGCTATTATGGATACGAAATATGAAAGAAATAAAATAACACTGATGTATTTAAACAGTCCAAAGTATTTTTTAAATGTTATATTACCAGTCATATGCTAAACATTCCCTACAGAGAGACGCAAAATATTAATTTCGCAACTTCTGTTCGAACAGCTGTGGAGACATCGGCCATATTTAACTAACTGTTAAATGAGTTAACTGCACGAAATCCTACATTTAAAATTAACAAACTGTTAACAATCTGTTACATCAAACTGGTGTTGAAAATATACAATTTTATTAATTAACAAACTGTTTAGAGTTTAACAGTAGTTAAATTGTCTAACAATACTCGGAAAAACCGGCCATATGTCTTCAAAGTTTTATCACAGTCTAGTATATGCAGTCGCGAAGCTCAATACGTAGTAAATTATCATCCATAGATAGTTGCTAACCACTAGGATTGCTAATATCGCCTCATTACAGACAATGCGAAATAATACCGGCACAGTCTTTTGTTCCTAGCATCCTCACAACTCAAGCTTCGTGGTTGTATATACTAGACTGTGGTTTAATTTTGTTTCACTAGGATTTGAAGTTTGGTCTCCGATATGAAGAACAAATACGTACAGTATATGTCTATTTGTACACCTGCTTCTACTCGTATATGCTGATCTTTCGTGCCGGGTGTTGTGAAATTCCATAGATCGATGGACCTGATCAAATATTGAAGCCCTTCGCGTGGCTCTGTGTAAGCGAGATCAGTTAAAAATGCAGCAAGTTTCCAAGTATTAACGCGTCTGTTGCAATCTCTATGCAAATCCGTCTGCAGTCATTTGTTATCGCAGCTAAAAAAAAAAAAAAGAAGCGCTAGTCGTTGTTAGAAACAGACAATTGAAAAGCGCCTGGATTACGATTAATATCGCAGTTTTCCTTTTTTACATAGTCCAGTTTTGTAAAATGCTAAAAAATAATAATTAATTCCTTCCTGTTCCAATCTGGTGCATTGTTAGGCGAGGATGGCTTCATTGGCTTCCCGTCCTGGAGTGTCTCGTTAATATTATAAAGATTTGTGCTTGGAAAAATCATCGTTGTGATTGCTTTCCTCTGGGTGCTCATTTATATCCTGTCATCATTTTATCATCTTGAATTTTATTTTCCCAGAAGGACGTGATGGGTTTTTATTTGAATTTCAAATGTGACCAGTTAATTCAACTAAATGCGGAATAAAATAATAGTACATTATGCAGCGAGCCTATAATGGTAGTAATTAAAACGCGAGTATGTTTGTTTCATAATTTTCATACGAGCGTCTTAATTACCATTATAGGCAAGTTTCATAAGACTTTTTATGCTCGACCATATTTCTAACTTGAAATTATTCATAAGTATTCATGTTATGGTTATGTAAGTGAGGAGCGGAACTGACCTGAATTGTGAGATGTGTGCAGACGCGAAAGTATTAAATTTTTTCCGAGGCACGAATGTCATTGACCTTGATATAATCTAGAAAATAACATGAACATTAGTCTTGATATAACCTGAAAATTGATTTAGAATTGAAAAACGAGATGGAAAATTGAATTTATTTGAATATTATTTACAATTAACGCTAATTATTATAGTAACAGAACATAACCTTCTGCGACAGTGTTGGATTTCCAGCCTCCGTGACTTTTCGCTAATTGTCTTTCGATTGCATATCCGAGAATAATCGATACTTGTGGTTTTATAATGGTACAATGATGATTTCTCATTGGCTGAACAACTGAATTATAATGAATAGGTGTACTTTAATGAGGTGTATTAAGGGCTACTACCAGGTGTATAATTACTACATTTCGGCATGGTCGAGCATAAAATTGTATGCATATAATTCTTTCCTATTTCGTCGTCTAAATTACATTTAATTTTTAACGTTCTTAACTTGTGGAAATTGTAGCCATTGGCGTTGCTCAATCGATTAAAGCGCTTGCCTGCCGGTCTGAATTTTCATTCGGGCGCGGGTTCGATCCCCGCTTGGGCTGATTACCTGGTTGGGTTTTTTTTCGAGGTTTTCCCCCACCGTAATGTGAATGCAAGGTAATCTATGACGAAACTCGGCCTCATCTCGCCACATACCATCTCGCTATTACCAATTTCATCGACGCAAAATAACCTAGTAGTTGATACAGCGTCCTTAAATAACCAACTAAAATAAAATTAAAAAAAAAAACTTGTGGAAATTGAAGGAATATCACCAACTTTCTTTTTTAGTTCTTACTTAAGATCAGGGGCAGGTTTTTTTTTTATGGAAATTAATTTTATAATTTGTGTTTTGTAGTATTGGTGTCGGCGGAGATTGTTGGAGATCGATTTGTATTCCTGGTGGAGATTAATGGAAATTTTGGAAAGTAAAATTATTTTGGAATTGGAGTATTAACCCAGTGCGAATATTACTTTCTAAATAACATTAAAGTTTCGTTGGATTCTGGTAAGGTGCGGTTTGGCCAATAGATAATATCTGTTGGATTGAGACTGTATTTAACACACACTCATTAACGAAGAAAACTTGCAGCCCTCAAATTAACAGTTTCAAATTATTAGTGAAATATTGAATTCTCCGTCATAATGTAATCAGAACACCTGGAAGACCATGTAATGTAGCCTACATGGATATATACTCATAACAAATTCAAGTGAAAAAGAAACCGAAAAAAAGTCAGAATATGAAATTCGCTATATAACGATGCAGTAGTAATAATTCGCGAATGTGTTCATATTTCGCTATTAGAACTCTATTTCGCGATTTGTCGCGATTGTTTTATCCGGATATTATTAATCAGAATCACTTAATTCGTAAAGATTAGTAAAAATTCAATTTTGTATCTATTATGTCGTGATTTTTGCGATCTCCATAATCTCTGCTTATGATTTACTTCAAAATATTAATGCAATCATATTAACGTCAAATATCACCCATATTCCAGAACAGTGTTATAAAAATCTTATCTCATCGAGTTATTCGTTTCTATGTTACAATTACCATCTTCTTGCTAACGTAATCATTATTATTTTCATACTCCTCTATCCACAACGGTGTCTTCTGTTTCCCTCACCGTCTGTAATATCTGGAGCATCTCGTCTCTAACAAAATCTTGGTCTTCCTAATGCCTTTTCATCTGGATTTCCATAGAAAACTTAAAGCTTAAAGAGAATGTTGTTTAGTCAACTGTTCGAAGAGAGTTTTGAACATCAATAAGGCATCACTCATAAAGCAAGGAGATAATGGGGTAGGGTGGCCGGTTACTTTCCCCCTCCAGTGCATACAAACAATTGTTATTCCTCTGACACATCGCCAAGTGAGATATACTGCCTGATAATAGATGTGTTACGTATCAGCCAGAACCTCAATCAGAGATATTAATGAGAATATCAGGTGAAAATGTTCCGCATTCATTTCTTGGTCAACCCTGTCACAAGTAAAACTTGAAATGTTTAACTTTTCTTATAGTGCACTTAATATTATCGTTGAGGGCTGGAAAAGTTGCTCTTTCCTTGTGGAAATAGGTTAATGCTTATCGAGGTAACCAGAGTAACGGCGGTATATCGTGCTGAAGGCAGAGTGTAGAACCTGCTAAAGAATTATCCATAAAAAGTCGCGACACATTGTAATGACTCCGGATTTTTTTTTTGTAAGGATGAGGGAGGGAGGGCCCAGAAATCGTTAGATTCAAGTCAGAACCCTGGGGCGGAGTTGGAGAGAACTCCAGAGAGCTAAGAGGCGAGCCTGGAAGTGAGCAGAGAGGGAGGCTGAAAGATGAGTTGCAGTTAAGGAGATGTATCAAGTTACTAAAGAATAAAGTTACGGTTTAACCGACAATTTTTATTACAAATGACTCTTCTGCTTTTTTGTGTGTTGAAGTACGACGACTTTTGTCGTGTTTTTGCAGGATGTTAACGTGCTACGTTCCGAGTCAAGGAGTCTTTTCTCAATGCAAAACTTTTCCCTCTCATCTCGGTATCGTAAAGATATGCGGCAGATTGGTAATGTGAAATCTGCCCACTAATTATCGATACTACTACCACCACCACCACCACCACCACCACCGCCACCACCACCACCACCACCACTGTATTACACCGTGTCCATAAATTATCTTTACAACTTCAGATGTAAATAACTAAATAATGAAACGAGGTATCTCAGTTCAGTTTTCTTCATGTGAAAGAGAATCTCTCAAAGTTTTGTTTTTACCACCTCATTACACTTCTATGTGTGCCCCCCTTGTCGCTTTTAGGATATCAAGTCCACACCTGTGGAGTAACGGCTAGCGCGTCTGGCCATGAAAGCAGGTGGCCCGGGTTCGATTCCCGGTCGGGGCAAGTTACCTGGTTGAGGTTTTTTCCGGGGTTTTCCCTCAACCCAATATGAGCAAAATGCTGGGTAACTTTCGGTGCTGGACCCCGGACTCATTTCACCGGCATTATCACCTTCATCTCATTCAGACGCTAAATAACCTAAGATGTTGATATAGCGTCTTAAAATAACCTACTAAAAAAAAAAGGATATCAAGGCGATAATCAATTTCCTGCCATGTCCGCTGTAGTACCTCCACAGTAACTGATGCGATGGCGTCTTGAATTCTTTGTCGTAAGACTTGAATATTGGGAACTGGCGTTTGGTACACAATATCCTTTGCATAACCGCACAAAAAGAAATCCAATGGGGTTATGTCGGGTGATCGTGGTAGCCAAGGGAGTGGGCCATCCCTCCCAATCCATCACCTATGAAAATGGTTATCTAAGGATGTGCGTACCTCCAGAGCCCAGTGAGGTGGTGCACCATCCTGTTGGAAAAAGATACCTGGTTGGAGATGCTCTAGTTGCAGGAAAACAAATTCCTCGGCATAAAATCATTGGTCCCTTTGTCTTCGCTGAAGAGACTGTGAACACCATGAATATGCATTGATAGAAGTGTACTACTACTACCAGCAGCAGCAATACTAATACTAATACTAATAGTAATAATAATGATTTATTTATTTATACTGGCAGAGTTAAGGCCATAGGGCCTTCTCTTACACTCTACCAGGTCGCAAAGTATACAAGCAGTGAAAATTTAACAAAAAGTTAAAGAACAGAATACTAAACAGAATACTAATATATTAAAAAAAAATAATAGCAGAACAAAATCGACACTAAAGAACATGAAAATGATGATGATAATAATAATAATAATAATAATGATTTATTTATTTATACTGGCAGAGTTAAGGCCATAGGGCCTTCTCTTACACTCTACCAGGTCGCAAAGTATACAAGCAGTGAAAATTTAACAATAAGTTAAAGAACAGAATACTAAACAGAATACTAATATATTACAAAAAAATAATAGCATAACAAAATCGACACTAAAGAACATGAAAATGATCATGATAATAATGATAATAATAATAATAATAATAATAATATTTTATTCATTTATCTAAATATAACAGCTCCCTGTATTAACAGGATGCCACAGAGACAGAGCATATTGTGCAATAGGCAGTTGGAAGTATAAATAATATACATATGTTTAAGTTGAAGGGAGTCTTACAGCAATGACAAGAAATGACTGAATAAATAAGTAGTACTAATTAGTTGAAGATCATTGTTGACCGTATCTAATCCCTACCCACTTCACTTGCGTATTTGGGCTCCGGATATTACGGATAGATAGGACTGTGACCCATTTTCAAGTTGCACACCACTTCGACGGGCCACGCCACGCATGATGTGTATCTGTGGAGAGTTATGTCATGTGCTAAGGTGAGTGTATGTGTATGTGTAGCGTAGGAAATGGGTGAAGAAGGGAGAAGGGGAAACCCGTTGTCGACAAGTAGTCTTCTGTCGAATAGCACCAATGGGGCCGCCAGGCTTAACGTCCCCATCTGACGGACGAATCACTAGCAACAGTGACATATGCTTTCCTTTCATATGCACTGCGAAGAGATCTGGGATTTAAGTAGACTTTTGGGAATCGAATCCGGGTCAACTAGCCTGGAGGCAGAGCTAACTCGGCGTACCATAATAATAATAATAATAATAATAATAATAATAATAATAATAACCGTGCTTGAAGCAATAGCGTTTCCCGCTTTAAATCTGGGGGAAGGCTCTCAGTTCTCAATAGAGAAGTGGAAATTTATGTTATTCCTTCCACAGAGCCCAGACGTATGTTTGTTTCTAATATTAATATTAATAATATATTATTTTTGTTTACTATACTACTGCTGCTGCTGCTGCTGCCACATGCATTGATTTTTTCTGCAGTCTAGACTTGTTCATTTTTTAACTAGAAGTTAATCATAATAAAAGGATTGAGTTGTGCTGATTTCTAGCTTGATCGAAAATAAATAAATTAATTAATTCACTCATAG
This sequence comes from Periplaneta americana, assembly GCF_040183065.1. Taxonomy (NCBI): domain Eukaryota; kingdom Metazoa; phylum Arthropoda; class Insecta; order Blattodea; family Blattidae; genus Periplaneta; species Periplaneta americana. The sequence continues at coordinate 22,979,874 of NC_091127.1, read as the reverse complement.
TGTTCTGCCCAAGGGCAGGTCTTTCACTGCGAATCCAGCATTCTCCAATCTTTCCTATTTTCTGCCTTCCTCTTAGTCTCCGCATACGGTCCATATACTGTATTTATTTTTTTTAGTTGGTAGTAACGACGCTTCATCAAATACTAAGTCATTTAGTGTCGTCGATGGGATTGGTAATAGCGAGATGAGGCCGAAGATTCGCCTTAGATTACCTGACATTCGTCTTACGGTTGGGAAAACCTCGGAAAAAACCCAACTACGTAATCACCCCAAGCGGGAATCGATCCCGAGCGCAAACCCGGATCGGTAGACAAGCGTCTTAGCCGACCGAGCTGGTGCCATGTACTTATTGTCATCTGCCATCTGCCATCTGATATCTTCTTCTGCCTCGAATTTCTCTTCCGTTCACCGTTTCTTCCAGTGCATCCTTCAGTGGGCAGTTTCTGTTCAGCCAATGACCCAACCAATTCCTTTTTTTTTTTCTTCCTGATCAGTTTCATCATCATTCTTTCTTCACCCACTCTTTCCAAAAAACAATATTAGGGCTAATACTAGAGACGGATAAAGAGAGAAATGTTCCGTTTTCCGGCGAGAATCGAAGGTGGGTCGTCTCGATTTGCATCCTAGTACTTTACCATTTCAGTAACAGATGAGTACGGCTCTGGATTTCTCCCATTGAAATTGATGTCAAGTCAATGAATGTCCAGTATGTATCTGCTCTTCTTGTACATCCAATAGAATTATCCTTTAGCTCATCGATAACTGTCAGGATCGCTGCCTGCTGTGCAGACAGTTACATGACTGGAAGAGCGTCCTCATTCACCACGTGGATGCTGTGCTGTCACCAGGTAAAGCCAAATTCAAACAACATTTCCTCTCGTGCAAGCTTGGCACATAAACTCTCTTGTGTAGGGATGTTGAAATCCAAAATTTCTTTAAAAAATCTCTAGGCAATTATTGAAATACTAGCCGTACCCGTGCGCTCCGCTGCACCTGTTAGAAATAAATATAAAGTAATTACATAATTAAAATAGGACGTTTGATCCAGGGAACATTCGTGTTTGATAGAAGGATAAATCGTTTAATATGTTACTTAAATTAAATTGTATTTAAATAATTAAAATGTGGTCATTTTGGTCCAGAGAGCACTCATTTGGTGCAATGACAATTCCTTTAACATGTTTCTTAATTGTTATTACATGCAACCATAGTTTAATGAAGATTGACATATCATTTAGTTTTAATGTGTATACTTTATATTACTTGCTATATGTTTCAGAAGTTACTGTAATAACATTTTAGAATTATGTCCGTCTAGAGAAACTGCGCTTTCCAATTGTGAAATAATAATTAAACAATTAATTAGCTTCCGATATTACTTCATACAAACACAGAAACATTCTCTTAGGCTGTGTTTAATAGCTTTCGATTGTTGTTATCCAAGGCCCCTTATAGACGAAGTCATTTGTTTCTATTTCAGTACAGCGCCTTAGATGGCGTTGTTATTGTAATTTTAAAACTCATTTATCTCCTTAAATATCAGTCCTATCAAAATTTTGTATGGAATAAAATGTATCGGAAATTAGTTTTAAAGAAACTTTTGTTATGTAATATTTTTAATGAAAATCAATCATAAGCGAGATATTTCGATTTATTTATTTCAGGCTCCCTTATAACCCCTTTTTAAATAAAATATTTTGAATGCCATATAGGCTAAAATCTAAGTTACAACGAACTTAATTTATATTCTAATTTTCATATAAATCGGTTCAGCCATTATCGCCTGAAAGGTAACAAACATCCAGACAGACAGACATACAAACAAAAATTTCAAAAAAGCGATTTTCGGTTTCAGGATGGTTAATTATACATGTTAACACCAATTATTTTTGAAAAATCGAAAATTACCAGAAAAATCTTGGCTACAGATTTATTATTAGTATAGGTTATTGAAATATACACTACACCCGTTACTAAAATTCAT